>NC_137089.1:27707664-27988750 GCF_951640355.1 Cnephaeus nilssonii | reverse complement strand
AGAGAGTATTATTTTCAAAAATCAGAATTATTTTTCATTCTTCCCAAGAATTTATTGAGGTTCTTGTTCCCTCACATGAGGTAACACCAATCTCTCTCATTTCTAACAATGTAATGGGAGAAAATTACATGTCTCAGAAAATTCATCTTTTTCTAATTTATACATATATTTGAGCATTTGCAGTTTTTCTTCTATGGACTTCATGCTTATAGCATTTTCCTATCTCTGGTTGTTTTTCTGGTTCAGATTATTTTTCTCTGTTGTTCTGATGAGAAAACAGACATTTAAGAGCTTCAGTGTTTCCCTTAATATTATACACACAGCTAGTTTATTACAGAGATCATGCCTAAATCCAAGCAGTTTGGCTCCATCTTCAGAACGCATTACCACTTTACTGATACCACTGCTGGGTTGGGAAAGGCCAGAGCTGAACAGGAGGGCTAAAACAACAAGGTAGGCCGTCAAAGAAATAAAGCTTAGATTTTAGAACCTGTTCTTGGAGGAGTCACTTGGTCAGAAATCTAGGTAGGAAATAGTGGAAGCAAAGACAATTTGGTGCACGGATTCTTGGATGACTGTGTTATATTAAAAGTCAGCAGAGCCAAGAAAATAAACAAACTTGGGAAACTGGGCTTGACTTTTAGTGAGTTTCCATGGAGCTTGTTTTTCTTCTTGCGTGTAGAAGACACAAAACTCCATGCGACCCAGCAGGGACCTTTCTTCTGTTGTAAAGACATGGCTCATCAACACATTCAGGCACAGTTGGTACTTGCCAAATGGTCCTACCTAAGGGTCAGTCTTCTCAGGGTGGTGCTAGTGTCACTTCTTTGGTATGTTACCTAATAAATCCAGGCATCATTTCCTCGTGGGCAAGTTTTTCAAAGGTTTTACAGTAGAACTCATTCTGTGGTCGAGACTGTGTGTTTCAAAGAGAGAGATAAAAGGGTTTTACATTTCCAGGCCTGTCTGGTATCTTGTATGTGGTGACACCCAAGCCAAGTGATTTAAACGTTAGTGATTTAAGCTTCACTCAAGAGCTGGACAGAGAATTGGAAGAAAATTCAAACTCATGAGCAAACCAGCTCCATGGGTGGGGTCTCGAAGGCTACAGCCTGTAGACTCTAATTTAGGCTGAAAATGTCGAGGGAAACAGAGCAAACCCAGAGGAAGTCTATCAGCCAGGGAAGGAGCCCAACAGAAACATTTGAGAAAATGATGTGCTATTGTCCTCAAATACACATTTTCTTTAGATGTAGAATTTTTTTCATTTCATTATTTTTCTCTTTATTCATTTGAAAGTTCACATAATCCTTTCTGGTACTAGTTATATTTAAGTTAATATTTAGCTTAACAACATTTGTGTGTAGTTTAACAAGATAGTTATATTATTTTTTCAAACAACACAAGCATATTAGAATAGTGTTAGTTGTATTAGAACTGTTAGTTGTATTTTCTCCTGAGTGGCATGCTATTGCAATTGTGTGTTAGTTGTATTTTCTCCTGAGTGGCATGCTATTGCAATTGAGTGATTATGTTCCATCTTGTAAACTGTAAATCCAAAAATTAGATATTATTTTTATGATATTTACTAGAGGCCCGTTGCATGAAAATTCATGCACTGGAGGGAGGGTCCCTCAGCCTGGCCTGCCCCCTCTCACAGTCTAGGAGCCCTCAGGGGTGGGATGCAACCTGGCAATCAGGAGAAGGCAAAGCCCCCATCACACCTCTGCTGCTGCCACTGCCGGTAGTGCAAGCCTTGGCTGGCCCTGGTTACCTGAGCCTTGGGTGGCCCTGGGAGGCTGGGCAGCCGCCATCTGAGGCTTGCCTACTCCTCAGGTGGCCCTGAGTGGCTGGGCAGCCGCCATCCAAGGCTTGTCTGTGCCTCGGGCCAACACTGGGCAACTGGGGGGTTGAGGGCACTGGGAGACTCTGGAGGCAGGCACCCCAGAGGGGCTGAGGGAACTGGGCGCCACCATCTGGTGACTGTGGGCGCCAACATCTTTGAGGGCATGATGGTCAATTAGCATATTCCCTCCTTATTGGCTGTTGGCAACACCATTTTTGTGAGGGTGTGATGGTCAATTAGCACATCCCCTCTTTATTAGATAGGATAATTGCTGTTTTGTTTAATAACTTAATTTTTCTTTACTTAGCCATGTGTTTACTTTTTTTCCCTCTCATTATTCTTCCTTTTTTCATCTCATCTTTATTCTGACATTATTTTTTCCTTGAGTATATTTTTAATAATCCTATCTAATAAAGAGGGAATATGCTAATTGACCCTCACACCATTGCAAAGATGGCGGCGCCCACAGCCAATAAGGAGGGAATATGCTAATTTACTGCCCCGTCCTCAAAGATGGCAGTGCCCACAGCCAATAAGGAGGGGATATGCTAATTGAATGCCATGCCCTCAAAGATGGTGGCACCCACAGCCAATAAGGAGGGAATATGCTAGTTGACTGCCATGCCCTCAAAGATGGTGGCGCCCACAGCCACAAGATGGCGGCGCTCAGCTCCCCAACCCTCCAGGGCCAGCCCGAGGTGCAGGCAAGCCTCGGATGGTGGCTGCCCAGGGCCGCCCGAGGCTCAGGTAACCAGGGCCGGCTGAGGCTTGAACTGCTGGCAGTGGCGGCAGCAGAAGTGTGATGGGGTGTTGCCTTCCCCTGATCGCTGGGTCGCCTCCCACCCCTGAGGGTTCCTGGACGGTGATGGAGCAGGCCAGGCTGGGGGACCCCCCCCCCTCCAGTGCATGAATTTTCATGCACCAGACCTCTAGTAGTTTTATAAAGTATATTGTCTCCTTCCTTGATTATATTTGAATAATCTTATAGTAAACCTTGCCAACTTTTGTGTCTGAATTCTTAATTTGTTCTTGAAATCTCTCATAATTGAGAGTTGTTTTCTTGTGTCATATTGTGACACTTTTTTTAAGGCTTTTCTTTTAACCGTTGCAAAAACCATCTGTCTCATTGGCATTTTTTTTTTTTTGACTGCTTTTTGTTTGTCTTTAATGGCATCCTTATTTGGTTTTACTCTAATAGTTTGAGTTGTAATAATTAAACTTCCTGAATATAATGATTCCTGTATTTGTTCATGAGTGAAAAATTTTTATTATATTTTAAATGTGCTTGCTCTCATTATTCTGGTTCCTCTGGAATTCCAATGAAACAGATGTTTTCAAAAATACCCATTGCTTTATAGTCTGGCTTAATATTTCTTTCATGGTTTCTGTCACTTAGTCTCTCTGTGCTGCATTATTTCTTGAATCTATCTTCAAATTACTCACTTTTTGACTTTGTCTAAATTGATGTTTAATATAGTTATTCAATTTTTAATTTTAATTCTTTTTGTTTTAAAACTTTGATTTTTTATTCATTTTAAAAGGCAATTATTGATAGCCTCTGGATAGTTAGATATTATGTATAAACTTTTGAACATATTAACATAAATTATTTTATACAATATCCTGTATTATACACACAGAAGTGCTTTCAATATGAGCAGTACTTTTGTCTCTGATTTAGTATTAAGGCTTTATCTTGGTCCTGTTTGCTTGTTCCTTATATATTTATTGTGAGTTAATAAATTAATATTGAAACTTTATCCTTTAAGTTCTGACTTTAAGATTTATTTCCACAGGAAGAACGCATGTCATGCAAGCATTATTATCTGGGGGAAAAGTGAAATAAATAAATAGATGGAAGGAAGGGTAGAGAAAAAGAGGGAGAAAAGAAATAATGACAGAATAAAGGAAAGGGAAGGAAGGAAGGCAAGTGAGAGGGACAGGACAGGTAGAAGGGAGAAAAGAAGGAAAAGATATACAAAATATCAAAAGACAAACTGAGGAAAGTATTTATAATAAATACATGACATTGGCAATTTCCCAAATTTCCCCAGTAGACTGTAAGCTTCATAAAATTATGAATTACAGTTGTATGTCATTATATCATCAATACTGATTATATATCATATCACATAGTTTGCAACATTTGTAGGCAAAAAACAAACAAATGAAAAAATAAAAATCAAGTAGACTTGAAATAAATAATCGCAAAGAAAAAAAAAGAACAAGAGGGAAAAAACAGGCACCTCATGAAAGATAATAAAAAGAGCTGGTAAACAATTGAAAAATTACTCAAAGTAGTTAATAATTGAACAAATAAAATAATACAGAAGAAATACATGTTATTTTTCATATGTAAAATTGCTGAAAGTTAAGAATTTTAAAATGTGGAGATTTAAAAAATAAAAACATTTTAATTAGGAAGAAGCTCAAAATGCTTATTATCACATCAATTTTCCATTGCTTTAATATTCTAACATCTCAGACCAGAAAAATGGACAAAGTTTAATAAAGTATAATAAAATAAAGCAAAATAAATAGATTAAAAATGAAGGAATAAAACACCTATTATTTATAAAGAGATGATTTTCTACTTAGAAAAAGTAAATAACCTACATAAAGAATTTGAGGTATAAGAGGTTAATTATTGGCTATAAATGCAGTATTAAAATTAAATCAATTCCTATACACCAAGAAAAATAATAAATGAGTGTAATTTTTAAATATTGGTATTTAAATAAACTGTAAATGTTTCAGAAAATACACCAATAACTGCAAAATAGTTATATAAAATTATATATATTTATATATGTATATATGTATATATGACTCAAATAGAAATAAATAGAGGTACCATATTTGTACTTCATGTAAATTATATTATACTAGAAGCCCGGTGCACGAAATTCGTGCACGGCGGGGGGTTGTCCCTCAGCCCAGCCTGTACCCTCTCCAATCTGGGACCCCTGGAGGGATGTCCAACTGCCCATTTAGGCCCAATCCTGGTGGGATCGGGCCTAAACAGGCAGTCGGACATCCCTCTCACAATCCAGGACTGCTGGCTCCCAACTGCTTGCCTGCCTGCCTTCCTGATTGCCCCTAACCGCTTCTGCCTGCCAGCCTGATCACCCCCTAACCACTCCGCTGCCAGCCTGGTTGATGCTTAACTGCTCCCCTGCCAGCCTGTTTGCCCCCAACTTCCCTCCTCTGCCAGCCTGGTCACCCCTAACTGCCCTCTCCTGCAGGGTTGATCACCTCCAACTGCCCTCCCTTGCAACCCTGGTCCCTCTCAACTGCCCTCCCTTGCAGGCCTGGTCCCTCACAACTGCCCTCCCTTGCAGGCCATCTTGTAGTGGCCATCTTGTGTCCACATGGTGGCAGGATCTTTGACCACATGGGGGCAGCTATATTGTGTGTTGCAGTGATGATCAATCTGTATATTACTCTTTTATTAGATAGGATAGAGGCCTGGTACAGGGGTGGGGGCCAGCTGGTTTGCCCTGAAGGGTGTCCCGGATCAGGGTGGGGTTCCCTTGGGGCGTGGGGCGGCCTGAGCGAGGGGCCTGTGGTGGTTTGCAGGCCGGCCACGCCCCCTGGCAACCCAAGGGGAGGCCCTGGTATCTGGAATTTATTTTCCTTCTACAATTGAAACTTTGTAGCCTGGGGCGGCAGCCATTTCTGGGGCGGCAGCCATTTCTGTGGCAGTTAATTCACCTTCTACAATTGAAACTTTGTAGCCTTAAGCGGGTGAGCCCGGCCAGGGTGTGCAGAAAGCTTTGCTTCCCCTGTTGCCGCCGGCAACCCTGGCCTGCTCTGTCAAGCTCCATTCTGCCGCCATTTGTTTCAATTTGTTTACCTTCTACAATTGAAACTTTGTAGCTTGAGTGGAGGCTTAGGCCTGCAACGGCTATGGAAAGCTTGGCTTCCTCTTACCTGGGAAACCTTGCTCACTGTGGCTGTAGCCATCTTGGATTGGGGTTAATTTGCATACTCGCCCTGATTGGCTGGTGGGCGTGGCTTGGTTGGTGGGCGTGGCTTATGTAGTGGAGTGATGGTTAATTTGCATATTACCATTTTATTAGAGAGGATTTGTCTTTTGGGACTATATTTTTGCTCACTCTTTCATATATACATATAGGTGTGGTTGTCTTTCTGTGTTTAGGTTTTGCAGGCCATTCTTAATTCTGCTGTTGTGTCAAGAACAACCATATATCATATGTAAACAAATGAGCGTGGCTGTGTTCCAATAAAAAATTGTTGAAAAAAAACAAAAAAGCTATAGACTTGATTTGATCCATGGGCCGTCATTTGCTGACTCCTCTCTTTGCTAATGTCTATCAAAAAGGAGGTGGTGAGTTAGGGCATCTAACACCCAGTATTCTGCAAAACCCTGCCAAAGAGCTCTTACAGCTCTCTCCTTTTGCACAAGTGAGATTCAAACTGGCCTTGGTGTGTGAAGAAATTATATGCCTTCAAACTCTTCCCATATTTTTCTCATCATCATGATGACATATCAGGCTCTCATTCTTACAAGCGTTAGTGACAAAGAAACATTTTCTCTTGAAACCAGGCCTATATCTTTTGTCTTCCTCTTTACTTATGTGACCCACGTAGACCCAGCTTCCTTCTGCATACAATTCAGGGCCCAGGGATTTTTGGACTGATGCTAAATGAGCTGGGTGACAAGAGCTCAGAATGTACTTTCAAATGCTGTCCCTGAGAAAAGCACATCTCAGAATTTTCTGCTCAAAATAGGGAGCATGAGGTCTCTGGGGCAGTTAATTTGGCCATCTTTCCCAAATGAGCTCACAGGAAGGAGAATTTCCTACATTCTGAGGTCCTGTTTTTTCTTGTTCTTAACTTGGCCCTTCATCCTTTCTCTCTCCCCAAGCACTTATTACTTTTGTCCTTCTCATGGCAATATGAAATGCAGTAGCATTATGGCACTGAAACTCAGTGGAACTTCAGAAGGCATGGAACATTTGAGACCCCATCTTATAACACCCCTGGGAAAGACGCACCAATGGGCCCAGTTGTCTCCTTTAAACACAGCAATCTACTTCAGATTTGAAACAGTAGAGTTTGCCATCCTAGAAGCCCGTCTCCATGACACTTGCCAAAGTGAATGAATCAAAATTTGGCAGCTCCTTGGTTTAAAGTCCTCCAAAGCCAAATCTCTACAAGGGAGGGAGTGGGAGGTGGGAACTTTGGTAATTTACCTCCCGTGCTTTACCGAAATCCCTGAGAAAATGTTGCATTTTGCTTGTTTTTGTTTTTGCCTTTGCTCTGCTTTTGTGTTTTAAGAGAATGGGGAGAAATATTTTCTCAGCTTCCCTGATTGGTTCTCACATCTTCCTTTCTAATTTGTAGTTGTTGTTTTTAGTACTGTATTTGACCAGTTTTATAAAATATTGTGGTCAAGTACTTAACATCAACTTTTTGTAGTTAAGAATTATTCAGTTGTTTTAACCGAATATGTGAATTTCCACTCATTTTAAATGTCCGAAGTGCCTCCCCCATGCAAGACAGGTAGTTTATTTTATTCAACATGTTATAACTGGCACAATATTCTTAAGTCTTTATTAGGGGAAGCCTCAGAGTTGCATTTAAGCTTAATTGATTAAGTCAGACCCATCCAATTATCCAGGATAATCTCCCTTCCTTAAAGTCAACTGATTAAGGGTTTTAATTATGTCTGCAAAATCTCCTCTCAGCAATACTTATATTAGTGTTTGATTTAATAACTGGGGACCCTAGCTCAACCACGTTGACATGTCCAAAGAGCTGCCACAATTATAATTCTCAATTACTATTTCACTCTCTTCTAGCTCTTTTTTTTTTTTCTTTTGTTTTCCTTCCCTCCTTCTCCTCTTATCTCTTTTCCTTTATTCTTCCCATGGAGTCATTGTGTCCACACATTCTTCTGCTTCTCCTCCTTTCTGAACAGATGGTGGGTTTCACAATCTGGCCCTTTGATAGTCTCATTGGATCCTGCATCCAGGGCTGGCCAATGAAGGTATCACTGGTGAGAAATCACCTACACTATGATGGACACCAACTATGGCTTATAGAGGTTACAATCCAGGAGGGAAGATAAGCTATAAACCCTTCAATTATGGACTGATTAAGTATAATTAATTCATAATAAATTCCAGAAGGATACAGAGTATAGAGAAAGGAGATATCCCAGTGAGTCCAAATACAGGTGCAACTTAGCTGGGTAATGGGTAGAAACACAGGCACTATGAAACATCTTGTTTCCATTCTTTTTATTATTTTTAAAAAAATTTTAAGTGTGTTCATATCTTCACATTTTCTGTGCCCCTAGTTTGCTCCAGATATTATTCTAAGACCCCTGACCTCCTAGAGATTATGAAATGAAACAATACATATATAATTATATATTGTGATAAGTATTAAACATCAGGTTGCTGGGGTGGTGAAAACTCTCCCAACCTATTTTAGATGAAAGGTTCAGAAAAGGCCTTCTGAAAAGATGGCACAAAAGCTATAACCTGAGTAAGGCTAAGAAGTCTGCTATAAGACGAGGCTAGGGAGAAAGCAGACACAAAGGCCATAAAATGGAAAATTTTTGATATCTGGAAAGCCAGCGCAACTGAAAAATAGGAAGAAAAGTTAAGACTGGTATTAGAGAGAGAGAGCCCTAGCCAGTTTAGTTCAATGGATAGAGCATCGGTCTGCGGACTAAAAGTTTCTGGGTTCGATTCCGGTCAAGGGTGCATGCCTGAGTTGCGGGCTCGATCCCTAGTAGGGGGCATGCAAGAGGCAGCTGATCAATGATTCTCTCTCATCATTGATGTTTCTATCTCTCTCTTCTTCTCTAAAATCAATAAAAATATATTTAAATGAACAAACAAAAGCGACTGGTATGAGAGAGATGGGAAAAAGAGGTTACTACCAGATTTATTTGGAATTGTGTAGGCCACAGAAGCCAAGATAAACTCACTTATTTTAAAATTTTTTATTTATTGATTTTGAAGGGAGAGAGAGAAACATCAATCCATTGTTCACTTATTTGTGCATTCATTGGTTGTTTTTTGTATGTGCCCTGATCAGGGATTGAACCTGCAACGTTGGCATATCTGGACAACTCTCTAACTAAATGAGCTACCGGGCCAGGGCCTAAAGACATTTATTTTTACATGTTAAAGGAACTTGGGTGACCTAATGTAAGATGGTTCTCTCTCTGCACCTCAATATCCACTTATTTAAAATGAAAATACTTCCAAAAGTCATTATAAGACTTCAATAAAACAAGGCAATGTAAAAATATTAGCATAGTCCTGAGCCATTCAAAACATAAAACCCCTAAAACCTTAATATGAGTATCTCATTGTTTTCCTTAGTAAACATGGTCTTTTATAATTCCAGGGTAACTTAAAAGAGAAAGTTGTCTTAGTTTGTGTGAAAAAAAAATCTTAGGTTGTGTGTGTGTGCATGTATGTGTGTGTGTGTGTGTGTGTGTGTGTGTGTGTGTGTGTGTGCGCGCGCGCGCATGACATTAATTAGTTAGGTAATATCCCATGCTGTCACCTACTTAAGAGAGAAAACATTTTGGAAATACTTTAACATTAAAATATTACTGTATTTTAACTACTCCTGTTTAGTCACTGTGGCACCACATCCAAGAAAGTACACATACACTGAGGTTTTCATGTCCTTTTTCTCAACTAACATTCAGTGATTTATAAGATCCAATAGTTTCCCCATTGTTTGTAAAGCAAGTTACCTAAATTTTATGGGTGACTGAGGTTCATTGATCAAAGATGGGAAAGAGGTAAAAGGGGTGTAGAATGAAAGCAGTATTCTAAATTACTTTGGGCAACAGATAAAAAGGGAAAAAAGAAAAACACTATAAAACATATGACCATTTACAATTTTTAAAGATATTGTGGTTTACAAAAAAATATTAGAGAATGGAAGCAGACATAGTTGCAAATTTTCTGTTTCTCAGAGTTCATTTCTTATTGTATTTTACTACATCTCCACAGAATACCATTATTATTTTTCAATAAGCCTCCGCTTCAAATCCACTGTGGAATTTGGCAACTGACATTTAAACCCTCTCAGCCCTATTTTCATTATATGTAAAATGAGAAAGTTGGATGAAATGATCTCTAATGTCATAAAAAATTAGGACTCTCATTTCTTTAGTTCCCAGAGAGATATGTTAGGCTTCAGTTTAATTTGCAAAGTAATTTGACAGCCAATTCTCTTTGGTGACATCTTATTGTTGGGAGAGTTAAAATAAAGATGGTAATCTTAAATCGTGGCTTCAAAAGCCAAGATTCTACATTGTAAAACGCAATGATTTCTCCTTCTCCTCATGTTCTTCTTCCTCTCCAGTTTCTTCCTCTTCCTCTTTTATCCTTCCATCACATAGACAAAATTCTGATGTGAAACTGTATCTTTTTGAAGTGTAGAATCTAAAACCAACAGCAGGACACACTATACTGTATGAAAGCAGATCTAGGTCAAGCTTTATGTATGACACTCACGAAATATCTGACTGGTCTACCAAGAAATGACTTTCATCAATTTCACTTTCCTCACTATGCACAGCTCAGCTCAAATATAAGTTTCTACCTAAAGCCTTTTATCGTAACCCTAATACCTAATCTTGCTAGATGCTCCTTTAGGGGATTCCACTAATAAAGGTAAAGATCATGTATATCTTAATCACCACTGTGTCACCCTAATATAATTTCAAACGAAAAGTAGTTTCTCAATATCTGAATGAGCAAATATTTTACAAATGAAAAGAACGGAATGCATTGAAGGTTCCATAGCATAATGCCCCAAATATAACTGCACTTATAAATATTTGTAGAAATGAAAATGGATATTAACTAGAAATAATATTAGATTATAGAGCCTGGAGGATACAAGGTGAAATCTAGTTTTTCATACTTCTGCCTATGTTATTGCCTCATCTCCAATTGTTTCCCTTCAGTTAAATATTCCTTAAGAAATAAATCAAATGTTCTTTGCCCAAATGCCCTAACACTTTCTCAAGCTTTATATGGAATATTGATTTTACTTTATTTTCAATTCTCATAGCATATTATTTATACTTGAAGGATTCTTCTTAGCATATAATAGCTAGTATGTAACTCTTCTAGTGCATTTAAGTATATTTTTATAAATATTGTCTATTATTCTTATTTTTAGTCTTACTGACATATATTGTCAGAATCTAGGGAAAGCTCAAATACATAACCAGTTTCTAATTAAATAGCTGTTGAATAAATGACTAAATAAACCATTTTTGTACTTCTCTAGTATCTATCCTACTTTTAGATGCAAATTTTCTTAATTAAGGCACTTGACTTCTTCATACCCCTTTAAACTTGGAAAATTTGTAAAACCTTTGGGGAATTAAATTGGAAATAATCTTTATTGTCAATTTCTCAAGGATATACCTTAAATAACTTAAATGTTATTTCTGTTGTCTTCCTTAGCCTCTAACACTTGGAATTTGGGAAGATAGGAATAGACCATAATTCAGATGCTGGGACTAAGCAAGAGAGAATCTTAGAATATAAAATCCTAGTCACTTCGTGATAGGCAGTTGGTGAGTGGAGGATCAATTGGGTTGATAGTTTATCTTTGAGTATTGATATTCTATCCAGAACCATTGTGTTAATTGCTGTATTATATTTATTAGGATAAATCAGCCTTATATAATTAAACACACATACACACACACGTGTGTGTACATATAATTTTATTCTTTATTTTTCCTCCAGATGTACACATTCTATGTGTACATGCACACTGCTTTTCTGAGTGTAACTTAGTTGTTTGCCTGGGTCTTTTGTCTTTAAAGATATAGATAGTAGTATTCTGAACAACCAGTTCAAAATATTATGAAGCCTAAATCTCACCCAAAGTACCTCTGAATTTAATGGAGGAAAAAAATTGTTAACTTGGTTATCACCTGGTTTCTATTTACAAGTGCTAAATCAACCTCTCAAAAAACTCTCAAGTTCCCTAAAGAGTAGGATAGTTTAACATCACAGCAACACAAAAACACAAATAAATGTTACTTGCACATTATTCTTCAAAGTACCTTCAACCAGTCAAAGAAAACTTTTCAAAGATGATTTGTGGAAGCCTCTTCCTAATCTTCTTCTTTTTCTTCTGTTTATTCCTTTCAATTTTCTTTTCTCTTTTCAACAGTTTTGTTGAAGTATAATTGTTTTAAAGTAATTGCATATATTTAATGTATATGGGATTGGACATATGAAAACACCCACAATACCATCACCAAAATCAAGGGAATAGACAAGTCTAACACTTTCCAAAGTTTTGTGTCTCTTTATTTGTGTGTGTGTGTGTATGTGTGTAAGAACACTTAACATGAGATCTTTTAACAAATATTGAAATGCACAATACTGTTTTGTTAGCTATATAAGCTCCATGTTGTACAGCAGATCTCTAGGATGTATTTATCTTGTATAACTGAAACTCTTCCCATTGAATAACAACTCCTTATTTTCCCCGTCCCCCATTCCCCAGACACCACTATTGTGTTCTTCTTGTATCCAAAACCATCAAGGAGGCAACAGAAACAAAACGGTCTCCTTTTTCTCAGGATCCACCTCCCTTAGAAAGTAAAGGTATTGACAACGATTTTTTCCAATTGTACTAAGTGCCTATCACTCATCTGTAAAATAGGGACAATGGTATTTACAAGTACTGCTTGTGTTTGACATAAATCAGGTGTGATTATCTATAATAATAAAAGTATAGTATGCTAATTAGACCGGACAGCTGAACGACCTTCCGGACATCCTTCTGGACAAAGCCTCTTAGGTGGGGGCTGACACAGAGGTGGGTAGGGGTGATCAGGCAGGCAGGCAGAGTGGTTAAGGGTGATCAGGCGGTCCCAGATTGTGAGAGGGTGCAGGCCGGACTGAGGGACCCTTCTCCCCCATTCATGAATTTCATGCACTGGGCCTCTAGTCTATAATAATAAAAGCATAATATGCTAATTAGACCAAACGACCTTCCCGATGAAGCTGGGGCTGCGAGGGAGCCTGGGTCCCAGGTGCCAGAGAGAAGCCAGTGCCAGCAGCCAGGGGGAAGGAAGGCTTACTCTTGCACGAATTTTGTGCATCAGGCCTCTAGTGTTTGCATAAAACACTAAAATGATCCTGACTATGACTGAGCCACCTAGGAGATTTTTCTCCTCTAAAATAGATTTCAGAAAACTTTAGAATACAGCCCTCAGATCTTAAACATAATTTCCAGGAGCTTTTACCTCCCAAATCAGGTATGGGTAGTTATTTATGAGCCCTGTTTCATGACATTTCCTCTACAGCTGCAAAGGCTAAAAGGGACTTCTGGTTTCCCATAACCTGCATGTTTGCTGATGGGCAGTTAGTGTTTCACAGGCTCATCATAGTTTTGACTATTGGCTCCAAAAGTCTTTTGGGAACTTCTCGCCTGAAAGATACTATACAATTATAAGCTTCAAGTCCTCATTCTTCTCTGTCTGTTAAAATCTGCAATCTGTGGTCGCATCGGGTTACCTACCCTCCAGGGAAGGTAAATCACAATGCGGATGTGCCCGTAGTCAGGGAGAGTGTGTACTTTCTAGTGGGCTAATTCATGCTCACTGTAGCTGAAAGGATGCCCGCTCTAGACAGCTTCCTCCTCTCCGAGGCCCTCAGGCTGGGAAGCCAGCTTAACGTTTTGTTTTCTTTGTCTACGCAAAATGAAAGCTTGCTAACTTAGATCAGACTGTGACAACTCTATTTCTGAAAGGATCTATTCATTACTCACTGAGCCAGTGTTAATTTGGGAATTTCCCAGGAGGTAGGAAAAAAAAAAAAAGGAATGACTCTTTTATTTTCCTATACTGCCTGGGACCTGGCACTCACTAGATATGGGACAGTGGTGAAGTCACTGAACCTTTGGGGGCCCCAATGTCCTCCTCAATATTTTTAAATGAGAGTAAAATCACCCACTGAACAAATTTGGCACAACTGGAAACATCTATGAAATGTACTAAAGTATAGAAATGCACAGTGTAGTTTTGTTTATCAGAATTTCTAAAATAACAACAATGTGTTTCTATAGATTAAACCAGCAGATTTGCAAACAAACAAAAAACCCCAGTGTGCTTGAGAACAAATTAAGGCTCAGACTCTGAAGTTTTTTTTAATTCAAAAAATTTAAGTTATGTATCTACTTCATTTAGGAACACAATATGTATCACTCCTTGATTCCTACTTTAATTTTATTTTCCCCAAACCTATTCTCATTATTTTTTTTCACTTATAAATGCATGAGTTATAGGAACAATTAGATGCTATAAATGAACAAAAATTTTAGTAAGCCAAAATGTCCAAAAAAAAAAAGAAAAAACAGTATTCTGAAATGATGGCTGTTAGGAGTAAATATTGACATAATCTGCCAGCAAGCAAATTTGGCCATATGGATTAATATTCTTGCAGAGTTTATATTCTTTGATGTAGCAATTTTACTTCTAGGATGTTATTCAACAGCCAAAACTGAAGGAAGTTAAAAAGATTTAACTCTTAGGAGAGTGATCAGAAAAATGAGCCTTTTTACTTTGTTTAGGTATAAGGTAATAAGATAATTAGACCAGGGGCTTAATGTCTCATTTTCTTCCTCTATCCTCCTGATTGTTTAAAATAGAGAAAAGACTATCAAAATGTTGAAATTTTAAGACTGGTTAAGTAATGCAGTGACATATAAAATAGCGACCAATGATTAGCATAACAAATATTTGTAAAGGAGAAAATAGCAGGTGAACTGGAAACTTCTTGGATGGTCAAGGAGAAACCTAGGAAATATGAGAAAGTGATTCTAGTTATAATGAGAGAGCTGTATGAATTACCTTTAGAAGTGTGTATATCAGTGTGTGTGTGTGTGTGTGTGTGTGTGTGTGTGTGTGTGTGTGTGTGTAGTTGGGGGAGCTGGGGAAAATGTTTTCTGGATCAGAGTTACTTTGCAAGAAAAATATGATTGGATTGTGTTCAGTAGAAGAAATTGCATCAGGGGAGATAGGTGCATTACACAATGTAATAAAATCTAATGGTATACGTATGTAATTTCCAAACCTTATGAAAATGCAAAACCCTTTTTAGAGTAGAAGCTCTCCACTGACTCTCCCCAAATAATTGGGACACTAGACCCAGACTGACCCCATTCCCTCCACAAACCAGCAGAAACTGGGCAGCAGAAGGCATTGACTTTCAGAGAATTCTTGTAGCTTTTGAAATTGAAAACCTGAAAAATGGGTGGTAAATAGGGAACTGGACTATTTCTGGAAGATGTGGAACATCCCAGAAGAGAGTGTAATATAAAGATACCACAGGAGAAAGGAAATACTGTGAGAGGATTGTTAGCCACGATGAGTGAAGGGAGACAGAGGCCAAGACAGCACCAATGTGGACCTTTCTCTTCTAAGGATTAATTTTAGGCAATGAGCCTTTTTACTTCGTTAAGTATAAGGTAATGAGATAATTAGATCAGAGGCTTAATGTCATTTCCTTCCCCTATCCTCCTGCACCCTCGAGAAAAGATTACTTACGCCATCATCAGAATCCTATGTAAATCTAGTTCAGAGAAGGTAAAGAAAACAATATTCAGAACTGACAGATGGTTACCACACACACCTTCCTCCAGGGTTCCACAGTGGACATCAGTAACAGTCTCATTGTCAACCAATATGTTTATAACTGGTATTTCTAATTGATAATATGGGTGATTTTATTATTGCTGATTCTCATTTTCTTTTCCTATTGTGCTTTTTGCCTAAGTTTTCTCTTTGGGGGAATGCTCTTGATCAAGGCCTTGAGATAAAAAACAAAAACAAAAAAACAATAACAATGTAGGAGAGAAGTCAGTGTACTGAGTGACAATTAAGAGTGAGGCCAGGAACAGGGACAGAACAGTGGGCCCTGCGGAGACCGACGATATTGGTGGTGACAGTATGTTTAAAGTTGTTGCAACAACAAGATGTGTGCATGAGCTAGGATTTTAGGGTGGAAACTATAGTCTTCAAATTTAAAAAAAGTAAATATTTTTTGTGAAATCTTTATCACAAGCAAGTGCTCTGATATCCCTTCTGTGGGGCATGTTTGGTCTCCTACACCATCCGAAAAATAATCCTTTGGAACTTGTGTAGTGGATGCTTCTGCCAACTACCAGCACTGCAGGAAATAGCCAAGACTTCGTCTGAGCTGAGTTTTGTAGCGGAAAATTCGAGGCCTGAGGACAATATTACCAGCTCTCCATGTGCACAGACAATTTTGCCCAAACTTCGCAATCCACTTGGTGTCACAAGGATGCCCTGGGAGTCTGACAACCTGGTTGATTTACACTAGATCACCCCCAGGGAAAGGTTCCCATTCTGTTTAGCCCAAGCACCTGGCTGGTTTGGATTAATGCTGCCCACTTCTTTCTTCCTAGGGATTAATGGTGTGTGTGTGTGTGTGTGTATGTGTGTGTATGTATATATGTGTGTATGTATGTGGGTATGTGTATGTGTGTATGTATATGTGTGTATGTATGTGTATCTGTGTGTATGTATATATGTGTGTGTGTGTGTGTGTGTGTGTGTGTGTGTGTGTGTGTGTGGCAGAGGGCAGCGTAGGTTACTTGGAAGCATTCAGTCTCGGGCCCAGTCACAACCTTCTACTTTATTTTAGTCCAACTTAAAAAAATACAATGCAGTCCTGGCCAGTATGGCTCATTTGGTTGGGCATCGTTCCATACACTGAAAGGTCACCAGTTCAATTTCTAGGCAGGGCACATGCCCAGTTGTGGGCTCGATCCCCATTTGGGGTGTCGAGGGGGCATGCTAGAGGCAGCTGATTTATGTTTCCCTCTCAGAAATTATTTATTTCTCTCTCCCTCTCCCTTCCTCTCTCTCTAAAATAAAAACATATTTTTAAAAATTCAATGCAATATACAGATGGAGAGAGAAAAAGAGAGGGTCAGAAAGAGGGAGAGGGAAAATTGTACATTGGAAACCTATATAATTTTATTAACCAATGTCACCCCAATAAACTTAATAATATATGTATAAAAGACACCTGCCCTAGTGAAGATGCTAATGTTTATGTTGTCTCTGCCTCTTCCCCAGAATTTGTAGAGTTATGAGAGGGTCAAGGGGATGGGCTACTGGCATGAGGAAAAGCGAAAATTCTTTAAGTTGATTTCCCTATTCTTTGGGAAGACAATAATAAAAATATGGCTATATATCCCATGTGAAATAGAAATCACCCATAGTACTGGACTATCTTTATCCAAAGACCAGTGGTCGGCAAACTGCGGCTCGCGAGCCACATGCGGCTCGCGAGCCGTGGTTTGCCGCTCTGTTGACTAAGGAGTTTGCCAACCACTGACCTAGACTCTCGATTCCAATAATTACAGGCTGTTGTTGTTCTTTGTGATTAAGCCCCTATCCCAGTGGTCGGCAAACTCATTAGTCAACAGAGCGGCAAAGCACGGCTCGTGAGCCACATATGGCTCGAGAGCCGCTGTTTGCTGACCACTGGTTTAGACCAATGTGCCGATTTTTAAATATATTTTTTGGAATGAACCCTTCACTAATTCTAGTGTTTGGATATTTGATTTTCAAAATAATTTTTAAGCTCGCCTTATGTCTTTACTTTTCTAGGCCTCTTATTTATTTTCTTCTATGTGAATTTATTTAAAAACTTGTGACAGAGTTGTTTTAAGAAATAAGTGAAATAATCTTTGTTAGCTGCTCTACAGAAGCTCATGATTATAACTTCATTAGAGTTCTCATTATTTATTCCTGGGGAATTTTCTCCTGAGCCCCAGATGGGCCTGAAGCATGCTCTTTCAGAAAGGACCGTGATTCTTAATGTTCTTGATCAAAAACACATGTCATGTGGCATGTATGACCCCTTCCATGCTTTATCTTTTTTGCTGTTTCTTTCTTCTTGTTAGATTAGAAGCTCTTTGAGAATCGGGATTTGTTGTTGTTATTGTTTTAATCCTGGCACATGGTAGACACACAGTAAATACATGTTCAATAAGTAGATAAAAAGATGCCTTTGGACACAATGTGATGAGTACAATGTAATGAATGTAGGTAGAACATGCTCCCTGAACTCAGGGGAGGAATAATGAACTTGGCATAGAAGAGTCAGAGCAGGCTTGTATTTCATTTTGTGTTCCGTTGACTCGAGGATTCAGGCATCCTGTAATTACAAAGTGCCCCCCTTTCCCGACTCATAGTGGAGGAATTGGGAAAGCCTTCAGAATAGACATGGTCCTACTGTCCCACGGGGCTATCTTCAGTATCCAGGAAGCAGCATGAGCTCACGTTCTGGTTGGAAAAAGCTGCCTAAAAGATAAAAGAGGAGCCGTGATTCCAGATAAGCATGGGGAAAAGTCTATGAATGGATCAAAAGAGAAACACAGAAACTAAAACAAATAAATAAATGGAGAAGTAGAGAAGACAGCAGTGAAGGGCAGAGGGACATATATCTTACTGTTCTTGTTAGAAAGAAAATTTTGAATTATGCACATGACATTACACACACGCAAATCATTGAGGTCAAAAGGAAGAAAACTCTCTTGAGCATTTCATTCTAAAAGGCCTACAAAATGCAGTGTTCTTAGTGGAGATATGTTAGGCAATCTTACTTTGTGAATTTTTGGCTAGAAAGAGGATTCTACTGGATAGAGCATGATACTTAGAGCAAAAGTTCCCATATGCTGTTGACTGGCTTAGATAAATCACTTAGTCTCAACTCTAGCATGAAGGCCTGTGAGAAAAATAAAAATGAGATAGAAGATATCGATAGTATATTCTTTAAAACACTATAGAAATTAAGCTAGTATTGCTTTCCCAACTGGGTGCCATGCAAAGGAAGCATAAAATAGGTAGCTATAGATGGGCAGAACATTATTTTGAACATTGCTCTTACAATAAGGTGCCTCTGAAAAATAAATCCAAGTATATCAAATTTTAGGGGCTTGAGCAAGAATTAGAGTACAGAGCACATATGTATCTAGCAGAATTAGTTCCTTTGGAAATGATTAACAAATAGAAATATACAATATAGGTCAAACTCCCATTGCTTTATAAGCAGGGGCTGTACAATTGCCAGCATATTCTTTATTGTTTTATTCAGAATTGATTGCAGTAAATTTAGCCAGGAAGCCTTATCATATCACAGTAATTTTTGCCAAAATAACCAAACTCCTGAATCAGCAGAATTTTATTTAATCATACACTTTATTTGAAGAGAAAAAAAGTGTGTATGTGTGTTATCAGATAGGCTGTAAGGAAATTCTTTAATTTTAATGAAACTAGCCTAGTGAATCCAGATTTAAAAAAAAACAACAACCTTCTTCTGAAGCCAGAATCTTCCACTTCAAGGTTACTGATCAGAAAATTGAGCCATGAGCACCTCAAGATCCTAAACTAGAGAATGGATCAAATTGTTTATTATTCTCAAAGGCAGGAAAAATTAACAAAGAGCTGAAACAGAAAGTAGATTCTGGCAAACACTGTATTCAGAATTTAAGCTTATCAGTAATTTCCCATGATCTTCATTGTTTCCAATATTCTATTTACCATGTATGTTAATTGATTATTTAAAATCTTTTCAATGTTAAGGAATTTTCCCCCAACAATATATGTGATTATTTCTCAGGCTCTGGGAATGTGATAAACATGTTTTTAGTGAACAGGGTCTTATACTTTGTTATAAAAAATACCTAGTTAAAGGGTGACTTTGGTGAGGATAGAGCTGAATTTAAAAATAGATTCTACTGAAATGGAGCTCTATTTATCTTCTAAATTAAAATGCTGCATTTTAATTTAGAAGATAAAGATAGCATGATTTTGTAAGTTTAACTATTAAGGCAAAAAATACAACCTTAGAAATGAAAATCTCTTAATGATCTAGACTGAAAAAGAAAAACTGAACACAATAATATATATGGCAGAAAAATAAATTTAATCACATACAAGGCATGTTAAGAATCAGGAAATTTATGAGGAGTTTCATTGCCCAAATGTAATATTGCTTCAAGATGACTGATGCTTCAATTTAGAATCCCAGTCATCCAAAGAATCTTCCAATATCAGGGACTGAGTCAGAGTTCCTTGAAGTCTGCCCTGGAATATATGTCTAAGATAGCTCCTCCATTCATGTCTGACACCTCAATTTGGGTGAGCTGACACATTCTCTCTCCACATGTCCTCTCCTTTTGGCTAGCTTGGGTTTCTTCAGTGCATGGCAGTTTCAGCATAGTCAGACTTCTTACGTGATGGAAGTTTCCCTGAGAGAATGTGTTCTAAGAGATCCAGGTGTATGATGTACAGCATCATAGGACCTAGACTCAGAAATCATGCCTCATCAACTCTGCTATATTCTATTTATCAAACGCGAATCAAAGGGCCAGTCCACATTCAAAGGAAGGAGACTACACATGGAGGAAAATGCATCAGGGATGGTTCATTGGGGACCATCTTCTGAGACTAGCTACTATACTGCCCGTAGTACTTGATTTTATTAAGCTACTTCTTACAGATTAAATACCTCTTCTTTCATTTCATTTATAATGTTTTCAATTTAATTCAGAGACTTTCCACAAGTCTGTGGCTGTAATACTTCATGTTGCAGATATTTAACTGTTCTTGGTTTCCTTTTTATTTTAGCAAGCACTCTTTTGTTCATTGATTAACTTATTTATTAATCTCACAAACTCTTTATGGGTACCTATTGTTCTACTTTGAGGTTACAGAGTTGAATACGCAAAGATATCTGCTCCCAGGGTATTCTCAGTACTGTAGAGGATCAACATGTTAATAAATAGAGTGATTATAAGATAAATATAATTTTGTTGACTATATTATCAGTGATATGTAAGAAGCAATTTGAGCAAAGGAATACGGTTTCCAGGTAATAGAACATATAATGTGAAAGTGATATTTCAGGAGCTTGGATTTTGGAAAAGGGTAAATAAAGTGTCAACAAAATATTGAAAGGCTGTTACTGGGACACCCTGCCCTGTTAATCTGAAATTCTCAATAAAGTTACTGAACTAGTGAAAAGCCAAGTATGATTTCTAATGGATGGCAGTGAAGGAACCAACTTTCTGTATCACTGAATTGGGACTCAACCAACACACAAAGCAAGGAAGTAAGAACACTGAAGCTGAAAGAAGCATGAAAGAATGTTGAAGTCATGAGAAGACCCTTTAGCTGCCTCAGAACCTAAAACTAACATTTGGGTGATTTTTCCAGATATTCAAGCATTAGAAGGACTCTTAGGAAATCACCACAATAAAATATCCTGGAGGATATTCCAAGTGTGAGGGCAAATGGAGAGTGGCTGAGACAATTTTGTCACCTATCGCAGAGGCACATCTTATCTATCCATCTAATATGTATTAATGGTCCACAAAACAGTTCTGGTTCACATATTTTTTCTCAATAAAATCTGCTATGTAATGTCATCAAACCAAATAAACCAAGTTGCTTCCAAGTCTGTCTATTAAAGTACTCCTGGGGCAAGGAGAACTAGGTTTATCTAATATCCTTATCTGTCCTTGAATAAGGACATCACAGGGTTTGAAGAAAGACCACAGAAGAGAAAAACAAAGAAAAAATGCTGATGAGGATTTTGAAAAGAAAAGCAAAAATAACAGAGCATCTCTTAACCTACACAACAACAACAAAAAAGGTACAAATGCACCCAGCTGGCATGGCTCAGTGGTTGAGCATCAACCTATGAATCAGGAGGTCATGGTTTGATTCCTGGTCAGGGCACATGCCTGGATTGTGAGCTTGAATCCCAGTGTAGGGTGTACAGGAGGCAGCCAATCAATGAGTCTCTCTTATCATTGATATTTCTATCTTGCCCTCTCTCCCTTCCTCTCTGAAATATATATGTGTATATATATATATATATATATATATATATATATATATATATATATTATATAATCTTTTTTTTTTTTAAAGATTCAAATGCAAGACAGGCAAATATAGCTAACTAGAGGCCCGTTGCACGAAGATTTGTGCAATAGGCCTTCCTTCCCCTGGCTACTGACACCAGTTTTTCTCCAGCACCCGGGACCCAGGCCTTTGCTCTGGCCGGAGCCTTCAATCTTCACTCTGGTCAGAGCCTTCAGTCTTCACTCCAGCCGGAGCGCCACTCCTGTAAATCCCTCCGCCCCCCACCTTCCCCCTCATAGAAGGCATCCTGCCCTGCCCAGCCCCTCCGCACCTGCATGAGTGCTGCCCAGAGGCCCAGAGTGGCTGGGGGGCAGGGCCTCTGCCATATTTGTTGGGTTAATTTGCATACTCACTCCTGATTGGCTGATGTGCACCATGAAGTGATGGTCAATTTGCATATTTCTCTTTTATTAGTGTAGATTCTGCTAGTTTTGGATTTTCTAAAACTAAAAAATCTAAATAAAATGTTAAGTATTCTATTGGCAGTGTAACATTATTTGTCCAGTCCCCACAGTCACTGAATTTACTTCTCTAGAATGAGAATTCCAAGAACATCATGATTATGTTAGTTTTCTTACTGAAAAATATTTCTTTGGTGTGTGTGTGGAAGGGAGAAAGGTATACAGGTGCACAGGTACAGCAAGCCAACTATACCTCTGGTATTTTGGATCTGTACAAGGACACTCATGTTTTAATTTGTTTTTCCTATTTTGTCTGCAATCCTTAGTACCATTCACTCACAAGACCTAACTACTCAAATGTTATATATATCTATATATCTATCTAGATATATATATAGAGAGATAGATAGATATAGATGTGGATATAGATATATGTGTGTAGATTATGTAAATGTAATAGATTATGTATATTATACATGTATATGTATATATACATAGACCTGTATATGTAAACATGTACAATAATTTTTGGTATTTTCTTTTTTTTTAAATTTCTTTATTGATTACAGTGTTACATATGTGTCCTTATTCCCCCATTCCTCCCTTTATCCCCCCTCATGCACTCACCCCCCTGTTATCTGTGTCCATTGGCTAGGATTATACGCATGCTTACAAGTCCTTTGATTGATCTCTCCCCCTTACCCCCACCCTCCCCTACCTTTCCTCTGAGGTTTAATTGTCTGATCGATGTTTCTCTGTCTCTGGATCTATTTTTGTTCATCAGTTTATGTTGTTCATTATATTCCATAAATGAGTGAGATCATGTGATATTTATCTTTCTCTGCCTGGCTTATTTCACTTAGCATAATGCTCTCCAGTTCCATCCATGCTGTTGCAAATGGTAAGAACTCCTTTTTTATAGCAGCGTAGTATTCCATTGTGTAGATGTACCACAGTTTTTAATCCACTCATCTGCTGATGAGAACTTAGGCTGTTTCCAAATCTTAGCTATGGTGAATTGTGCTGCTATGAACATAGGGGTGCATATGTCCTTTCTAATTGGTGTTTCTAGTTTCTTGGGATATATTCCTAGAAGTGGGATCACTAGTCAAATGGGAGTTCCATTTATAGTTTTTTGAGGAAACTCCATACTGTTCTCCACAGTGGCTGCACCAGTCTGCATTCCCACCAGTGTGCACAAGGGTTCCTTTTATATTTTTTAAGATACATGGAGAATACTATGATATACATTTCTCACTTGTTTCCCACTCAGCTTTGCATTTTCAGATTATTACTCTGTGTACATCTAGTATCTCCAGGCACTGCAAATTTACCTACTAATGCAATCCCAGTTTGCCTCCACGGCCTCACTATAGAACTAATACTGCAGTAAACTTATTTGTCTATTTCCCCTTAAAGACTTGTGTCTTGGAATCGGGAGTGTTATCACTGGGCTTCAGGGGTTATGGGTATTGATTTACACTAAAATTTGCCAGGCTGTTTACAGTTTTAATTGCTAAATTTTACTAGCAGTGCAAGAGATTACTTGTCTTTCCAAATCCCTGCCAATATGTGATGGTAGCCAGCTTCTTAATTTTTGCCCTTTGGATATAGGAAAATTATATTTACCCTTATTTTTTTACTGCTGCATCTGTTCCGCCCCAGCACAGAGCCTAGAATTTACTGGATACTTATAAATGTATATATATATATATATAAAAATACATGTGACTGAAAGGTAAAACACTTCAATCTGAAATATATACTTCTTTAAAATATGAATTTAGTATGCTCAAAAGTTTTCAATACTCTGGAAAGTTACATTTTTCTAAGCCAGCTCTTGGAGTTCTCTGGCAGAAAGGTCCAGTTTAGCAGAGGTCAACTACCATTTGGATCCAATATTTTATATGCTGTTGACTTTAACATCTTAACATTTCTGCTGGGGATTTATTTTCAATAGCTATGGTTTAGTATCAAATTTATTTGCATGTGTAGTAGACACACTTTTTGGTTGTCTTCCTAATCCTTGCCCTACTTTTCTGAGAAGTGACTCCTCTGATACTCGCAGAAACACAGCCATCCTGAAGGGCTGTTGTCTGTAGTAAGTGACATTGCCCCTCTGGCTATTGCTAATCAGACAAAGTGTGGACACGTAATCCAAGCAAATCATCTCAGTGATGGCCAGAGGTCTATACTCATAATTCATACTTTGGACATCAGGGGGACTCACTAGCCAGATAGTAATCCCAGAATTCCCCTTCTCTCAGTAGTTGATAGAAACTCACCGAGAGAAGAGTGTTAGAGTCTACCTCAGTGGGGTATGGGTCTCATGGAGAACTCTTTTAATCTTCTTCCAGTTAGGAGAGAGAAACCACTACTGAACACATGTGACAGGATCAATATGGCAAGACCAAGTGTTTCTTCTGCTGCTGAGAGCTGTCCCAGGGAATAAATGTAGTGTTTTTTTCTTATGAGGCTAACTTTGCATAGCTGTGTTCATAACAATTACCACGCGTTAGAGTCTAAATTTCATACTCCTAATTATGCTAAATGTTAAAAATTCTCATCTATGACACTGTTAAAAGGGCATGCTAATCAGCGTCTACTAATTTATCCAGTAGTCAGAGGATCATCCACTAGGAGAGTCATTATGGCTAGGTGTGAACTTGGGAAAGCTGGCTTGAAAGGATTTTAACTCAGAGTTTTCTCCAGATGAATTAAATTAATTAAATTCTGCCCTAGGAGTTTCAAATCTAGACATCCAGTTTTAATTAGTCTCCATGGTAATGTGACTTTGGTGAAAGACATGAATTAAGGAGCTACAGGGTGTCCAAGTTCAGCAAAGCACATGGAAAAGAGAAAATTAGATTTATAGAAAGAGAGCCTCTATACTAGTACATTCATGGGCAATGGCAAAGTCTTGGCCTGTTTGTCAAGCGGCCTAGAAGAATTGGAAGATCAGGAGCAAGGGGGTCTAGACAAGAGGTATTTGGAGTAGTCACATTGTGTGGAGGTCTTTGTATCCCAACTTAATGCCACCAAAAAGCAAGTACTATTAAACAGAAATGACCAAGTAGATATAATTAATGAATCTGTTGATGACTAAACCTGTCATCCTCTGTCATCAGCCACTCTAGTACTGGCATAATCGGAATATGAAAGGAGTAGCTAGCTATTTAGGCAGGGGTGGAGGTTATGCATGTGCCCCCAAACATAAGCTCCCACTCACAAGAAGTTGATCTAGCTGCTGTTCCTGTCAAATGTCCAATCTGTCAGCAGCAGAGACCTATGCAAACTCTCCAATATTGCACCATTCCTTCAGAACACCAATTCCCCATTGAGGACAAGACGACTACACTGGATCTCTTCCACTAGGGAAGGAGCAATGATTCATTTCATTGACTGAAGTAGGTACATACTCTGGATAGCAAGTTGCATTTCCTAGCTTTAGTTTACCTTTCTACCCTCAGAGCTTTCACTAACATTATTTCAGGCTTGCACAGTATTTGAACCACCAATATAGGATCCCACAAACTATTGTAACTGTGTCCCCAACATATACAATGCATAGGTCTATAAACTGTGGTCTGAATGTAGAAATGGACCCATTTATCATTCTTTCAATGATATACTTAAAGAATAATTTATGATTTCCATACCCACAACTGTGGCTATCTGGGTTTAGAGATCTTGGTTCCTAAAGGAGGAATGTTTCTATTAAGCGAAACAGCAAAACTCCTATTTTAATTTAAACTATAACTGCTGCCTGGTTGTTTGGGGGCTTGTTGGCCTAAAAGAACAGTACACAAGAGAAGTCACCATCCTAGCAAGGATGTTTGACATAGAAGTGATCCACTTCAGTGTCTCTTGTCACATCCCCGGCCAGTTTTTATGACAACTGAAAGAGACCAGTAGTTACAGCCTGAGAAAGACATGGTGACCCTTCAGGGGTAAAGATGTGAGTCACATCAACAGGTAAGCCACCTTGACCTGTAGCGGTACTAGTTGAGGGAAGATGAATCTATAATTGATGGAAGAGGAAAGAGATAATGAGCATCATGGTGCCAGCCTCCATAGGACAAGGACATTAAAGATGAGCTGTAGTTGACCCTGCAAACCTTATACTTTATCCCCATCAAGAGACCTGCCAGTATCCTGGAGGAGCACTGTGGATCTAGATGGTGCAAAGAGTAGGCTGTGGCAGGCTCTGTGCCACATTTCCCAGATCCAGCAGGATGAAAGGACCTGTCTCCCAGATGCTGGGAGGGCAGTTGATTGACAGTCCTAATTTGTTAACTCTCTGGAAGTTGCCCTGGCTTGAAAAGACCCACCTCGTCAAGGTCACATCTACTTCCCAGAGGCAGCCCACATGTCATGAAGGCTGGATATAGGAATTTAAACACCCTACCCCAACTCGGGGGATTAGCAATAACAATTCCATCTTCAGAACTCTCCAGGGGCTTGGCTGAGGCCTTCAGTGTGACTGCAACATTGCCCAGCCTCTCCTTCTGCCCAGTGTATGCTACCTTCCTTTTCCAAGATTTAATCATTGAGCACTCTAATAAAATCCCTGCATGCTAATCACAGTCTGCACCCCCAGGAACCATATCTGCAATAATAGCCAGCCAGCCATCCATCCATCAATTGATCAATCAATCAAGTAAACATATAAGTAAATAAATCTTTAAGTGCTTTTTAAAAATATGTCAAAATCTCCCATCTGCTGAAGAATACCCACTTTGACATACTCATATCAAAATATCTGCTATTTAATAGACTTTTCCTCTATGAAGCATCACTTATTGATATCTATGTAAAATAGAAAAGGAAGGGTACGAGGAGAAATGAAAATTTATTGAAATATGTGCTAATTATACTCTAGGGGATATATTATTAATACAATCTTTATCACAGTTGCACGAAGTAGATATTGCATGTGTATATTTCTTTCCCCATCTGTCTCAAAGGCAAAAAAAAAAGCTTACATTTCAGACCTGTAACTTACATGGGCTCTTTTCTAAGATTCTTGCAGTGGCCATAACACTGTGTGCTTGGTGGTATATGTAAATTTTTGAAAGTAGGGTGTTTAAAATTAGTTTTCTAAAAGAGGGATTCACAGATTATACAAGTTTCAGACCCCACAAAACCTGGATCTGCCTTTGGTGCTGTTCATGGCTTTGGATTCTTTCATATTGGCCCTATGCTCAGTGCAAATTGGGCACTGGCTTTCAGTGAGAGCCAGCATTCATTTTACTTCATTGATTTTTTTCCTGTAATTTGATCAAAGTTTTGGATGAAAGCTTAGTTTCTTTCATTGGGATCAGATGACTATTCCTCTAGGAGTTTCATTCTTTTTCAGGACAGAAATACTGGGGCTCTTCATTATCAAGATTTCTAGGTTCTCAGCCTAAATTTTTTTAACCTCATCACCATGCTAAAGCACGTTGGTAGAATGTGAAGCATATTGGCCAGTCCACCAAAGAAGTGCTCCTAATAACTTTTCTCTAACCTTAGGGGTGTGAGAGAAAGACTAGAAAGCGATTCTCTGAGCATTGCTCTTACCCCATATAAGAAACCATAGCTTTCATCCGTATCTCTCTTCTAATACTGTTTGCTTTTGGAAGCTTTATTTTCTGGTCCAAGTATTCCCCTCATCACTTATCACTAGGGCATGTCTTCATTTTCTCTTAAAGGTACTACATTGATTATAACAGTAGTGATGAAATTGATTTGAAGTTTCTGAATATCAAATAGATGGATTTTTTTTAATATGTCATCAAAATTAATTCTGTCACCTTCTTTTAAAGCATCTATACATTGGGCTCAGGTTCCTTCTATTGACCAAGATATGATGATGACTATAGTGAAGAATATTGTTGAACTTGTAAAATAAAACTTTATTTTCTATTAAAATTAGCATTGGTCTATGACTGTCCAGGTTTTGAACACATGATATAAAATAGCTGGTCTGACAAAATAGGTTATTGTTTTATGTGTTTATTTTCAAATCATATGAATATAACTTGTTTAAAAGCTTTTCTTTGCCCGGACAGTGTGCTCATTGGTTGAGCATCAACCTATGAACCAGGAGGTCATGGTTCAATTCCTGGGTTGAGCACATGCCCAGGCTGTGGGCTTCACCTTCTGAGAGGGGCTTGCAGAAGGCAGCAGATCAATGATACTCTCCCATCATTGATGTTTCTCTCTCTCTCCCTCTCCCTTCCTCTCTGAAATCAATAAACATTTTTTTCTTTTTGGGGGAAATTTGGGAGAATACTATCTCCTGATTCCTTTATTTTATTTTTTAAAAATATATTTTTATTGATTTCAGAGAGGAAGGGAGAGAGAGAGAGAAACATCAATGATGAGAGAG
Source organism: Cnephaeus nilssonii (assembly GCF_951640355.1). Classification (NCBI taxonomy): domain Eukaryota; kingdom Metazoa; phylum Chordata; class Mammalia; order Chiroptera; family Vespertilionidae; genus Cnephaeus; species Cnephaeus nilssonii. The sequence goes on along the minus strand of NC_137089.1, from coordinate 27,960,122 downwards.
AATCATTGATTGGCTGCCCCCTGCACACCCCCTACTGGGGATGGAGCCCACAACCCAGACATGTGCCCCTGACAGGAATTGAACCTGGGACCCTTCAGTCTGCAGGCCGATGCTCTATCCACTGAGCCAAACCAGCTAGGGCTCCTGAGTCCTTTATAATAGGTACTATTTATCTCCAGACCCCCTCTAGTTTCATTCGTTGCTATGATCATCTCACATTGGAGCTTATTTCCATCATTTGCACCTGCAGCTAATACCTTTAAAGATAATTTTAATAGAGATCATGATTTCTTGACCTGCATCCATTGATTCTTGGTCCAAGAACAGACTTCTAGGTCTCAGTATAATCCCTCAAATTGACTCAAAAACCGTAAGTGTGTGTGTGTGTGTGTGTGTGTGTGTGTGTGTGTGTGTGTGTGTGTTTCTTAAATGTCTATGAAACAGTTAATAATCTCATATGAAAATATTTACATTAATCCACTACTTAAGCACTATGAGGTTGACTCATTAACTCTTTTTCTAAAGACTATGACGATTTGGTGCTGGTGCCTAAATGCAGACATAGTTTATTAGTTTAGAGGAAAAATAACTATCTCTTTAGCATATTTTAGTTGAGAATTAAAAATGGATTGTAGTCACTATTTCTCAGGAATGGCCAGCCTCAAAGGTTGGGCCCCAGGAAGGTGGGTAGAAACATATTCTCTCAGTGGAGAATATATTTCTCAACACAAATTTATCCCGTAAATCCACTCTCACTCAGGGAATCTTAGCCTTTTTGGTTTTACACTTTAGAAGGCATAGTATATATAGAAAGATGTGTGTGGCAAAGGTTAAGAAAACACACACCAAGAGTGAATCTCCCTGGAAAATACATTTTCTGTCTCAAGGCTACATAGTCTTTATTACCCTTACCCCTGAGAAAGACATTATTTTTGGACAGGATCATTCTATGACTATATCCCATACTCCAATCCCAATCAATTTTAATGACAAGAAATCCAAACACTTACCAAGACAAAACAAACTGCATGATGAAACAATGGAACTGGATATTATATGAGAAAGCAAAAATCCAGCACACTCCTCTTGGTCAAATAGAGAAAAGCGTGGGTTCATTCAGTGAGATAAGCCTTTAGAGTAAAACTAAATATTTGTAAGATATCCATTCTCTCCAAGGTAATTTATAAATGTAATATAATACCATTGAAAATGCCAATAGAATCGTTTAGTTGAATAGATTCTAATTACTTTTAATTTAATAAAGGTAAAATAACATGACACAGAAATTGTTTTCCCTGAAATGGGAAGGCTTCACACTTATCCTTCCAGTGTGTGTGTGTGTGTGTGTGTGTGTGTGTGTGTGTGTGTGTGTATTAAGTACCCCATCTTTATGCTTTATAATGTCTATAGGATGCATTGCTTCTGTAAAGTAATTGTTCTTTCATTCTTTACTCCATATCCAATTTATCTGTGCCTTGCTTTCACACACACACACACACACACACACACACACACACACACACACATATTTCTGTGCATTTTACTTCCCTACTCTACTGCAAACTCCATGATGGTGTGTCTATATTCTCAACATAGCTTTCATCATCTGTTCCCAGTGGGTTGCTGTCTCCTGAGAGTATTGGCTTTTCCTTAAGACTGTCCTCTTACAGTTTACTTCCTAAGCTCTAGTCTGCTACAGGCCTTCCGTTAGAACGTGTGCTTTCATCATGAGCATAAACGTCTTCCAAAATCAGTCCCCAAAGAATGTTTTCCAGTTGATTTATAATGCCAAAAGGCAGAGGTGTGGTTTTCAGCGCATTCCCCTAGCTCCCTTGCCTTGCAAAACTTTGCTGCCTTCTTGTTAAATATCTGGTTGTGCCAAGCAGGCAGAGCTTCCCCTGCCCCCCAGCCCCAACTTCCCACAATTCCCTGCCCTGTAAATGATAACGGTTTTCAGCAAGTCTCTCACAGCATGAGGAAACAGACTGTCCTTCTGTTGCTTCTCCCAGATGAAGCCAGACACATATCTACAGTAGGATGTCCCAGAGTGTGCTCTGTGGACGGGTGCGCTCAGTTTGGAGAGAAACAATGTGCTCATGCTTTGGTGATGACTTCCTCCTCTGTATGATGTTCTGAGGACTTCAGCCCTGTTCTTCTGTTGCCTCCCAACTTTGCATGGAATTATAGACCATAGGAGCTGCTGAGAGAGAAAGAAAAATGCTTCTAAAACCTGCTCATTTAGACAGGGAGGAAACTTGCCCACATTGGACAAAGTTCAGTTATTTGAAATTTAATGTAAAATGTAAATTTCTTTCATAATTGGAATTGGAGGTCAAAAGTATAATAGTAAATTAAGTTCTAATTAATTAAATTTTGTTCGTTTATTGAAGGAATTTTTGTTGAGCCAACTCCATGTATAGAGTTACAGGAACTCATCTTCTGTAGGGGAGGAAAACTGTTGCCATCTTCCCTTCTAGGTTCTTTGGCTGGCCTAGGAATTAAATTGACATAAGACAAATGAACAGGAAAAAAACAAATTTAATTGTGTACATATGGGAACCCACTAAAATACAAGAGTCAAAGAAGTGAGCAAAGAAGGCAGCTTTTACATCTTTTAGACAAAGAAATAATACATTTTGACAAGACAAAGGGGTTTGGGTTTAGAGAAGTAAATTAGTGAAGAAGAAACAAGATTTATTTATACAGCTTTCTGGGCCCTAAATTCCTTATCTCTGGTGATAAGGATGCTTTCTACCTTTCTGGTTCAGGGGGGTACCTTTCACATGGGAGATTTATTCCTGCTTTCATTGGGACAAAGGGTCAGAATGTGCTTAACTTGTATGCCAAAGTGGCATATTTTGGAGCAGCATAATCTGCTTCTCTTTACAGTATCTTTGTAAGACAGTCCCTGACCCAAAGTACAAGTCTGTAATTCCTGGTGATTTATAATAAATTTTTATAGTGAGCTCTCTCAGTCCTCTTTCAACATTCAATCAAAACCACTATCAAATTGAGAAAAGGAGGTGTAGAAGAGGTCAATGCGGGGGAAAGGAGATCATGTGTAATACTTTCAATAATAAGATTTAAAAAGAGAGAGAGAGAAATAGAGGTTTAAGTGAGAGTTTAACATTTTCTCTAGTATTTTAAGCTTCTTTTTATGTTGCTCAGTTTAACATATTTGTAGAATATAGCTGAACTTAAGATAAAACATGCACATCTTTTTAATAAGTATCAATAGAATCTACCATTTTACTAAGTAGAAGAGACAATTTTTACTGATGACTTAGCCTAATGGTTTTCAAATTCTGGTTTGCACCTAACACCCCCCCCCCCCCGCCACACACACACACATACACACATTAACTCCCAATATTTATAAATTGATTGTGGGGACTAGAGCCAGACTTATTTATTATCATCTTCCAATCTATGCAACATAGTACATCTGTTACCTATGTGAAACCCTAGGATTCTACACTGAATTGTACTCAGGTCCCTACGGGTTTCTAATCAGGTTTATAGATGTGACTCTATAAGGCATAATAATTACTATCAAATTTTGTCAACTGCAGCATTGCCCTAAAACATATTCAAAAGAAATGAGTGATAGCATCAATATCAGCAATGATAATATTAATATTAACCAAAATGTATTAGTTGTTTTTAGCTAGGAGTATATTATCACTGTATTTAAATAATTTATTATAGCATTATCACATTTAATCTTCATAATGACCTCCCTATGATGTGAGTTCCACTTTCACCTCTACTTTGCAGTTAAATAACCCAGGATTAACTACTGTAACTTTCCCAAGGTCACACATCTAGTAAATGTCAAAGATAAAATTTGAATCCTGATTTTATCTACCTAGCTGGTAATTTTATATCATACGTTATAACAATTTCTCCATCCAGTGAGTCTCTTTGTAGGACTTCTGAATTTCCATAGTGGGATGTCAGCATTCCCAATTATTTATGGTTAAACATAAAAATTCACTGTAATCAGAGCTAAAATATACTTACTGTAATATCTTGCTCTGTGATAAGGAATATAAATTTCAGCTGCTACTGACCATTTTTAAGAAAAGCCAAAATAAGAGATTTGATATTTATGAAAGATCATTTAAAGACTGTACATTCTATTTCTTTCTTAGATTTTCTACTCTGAACCATTTATCAAACAAGAGTAGGAGAAATTTGAAGTTTGAGGTTGTGATAAAAACTGATTTTGTACATGAATATTTTAGAGAAAATGTATCATTAACTAAAAGGTAAATGTATCATTAACCTACAAAGAAACCGTTGAATTTTGTGTTTGGTTTTGTTTAGTTATACTCTAAATGCATTGAGTTTGAGACGGTGATATAATATGCATATAGAAATTTCCAATATTTCTTGGGATGATGTTTTGACATTAGAGCAAGAAGGTAGGAGCTATGAATGGGGATTTGATAGTTAGCTATACTCGAATAACCATTGGCAGTTATCAGGACAGAACTTTCAGGACAAAAGAAGAAGGAAAAGAAGCTGAAAACTACATGTCCAAAACTCCTTTGCCTGAGATTTCAAAAGATGATATGCTATTGATGTCCTTCCTGCTGCACTTTCTCTTAACAGCAATAGTATGAAATGTGTGTTTAGAAACAGATTAGTCATTGGTTTGGTTTTCTGGTAGCCAGACCCTAGCTTCATGAGTGGGAATGGTATGTGTAGTGATGAAAGTGGCAGGGGAAGGAGCAGCATCGTGGCCTCTGAGTCATATCAATGATGACATACTCTTGGATTCAATAGTACAGTGCTATCCTTTCTGACTTGCACTACCCCAGGCCATCACACAATTTTATAAGCAACTAATTCTCAGTATTTGATCCTATACTGCTTGAAATATATAGAGTGATTTCTGTTTCTGCACTGGATACTTACTGACACAAGCAAGGATCAACAGGACCACATTTTCCAAGTGTGAATCAGAAGGAACAAAAATTGATGGATATCTACTATTTTAAAAGTTAAGAGTGAGCTAAATATTGTTGATCATACAGCTTTTTGTATATTGATGAGAATAGATATGATAATGATGGTGATGATGATGAAGCCATTAATACTTAGTAAGTGCCTATTGTGTGACAAGCACTCTTCTAATTATTGTCTATTTTAATTCAGTTACTCCACAATTACTCCTATGTGCATATTAAACCCCTGTTTTATGAATGCAAAAACCAAAGCATCAAGATTTTAAAAATTATTTTTGTATTTTTCAATTACAGTTGACATAATTTATATTAGTTTCAGGTGTATATCATAGTGGTTAGACACTTGTATAATTTACAAAGTTATAGTCCCTGGTGTTTCCAATACCCACCAGGCACCATACAGAGTTATTATGATATTACTGACTATATTCTCTGTGTTGTACTCTATAACTATTAACTATTTTGTAACTACCAATTTGTACTTAATTCCTTTAAGTTTTTTACCCAGCCGCCTAGCATCCTTCCCATCTAACTTTCTCAGTATGACTTTTTTTACTTAGCATAATATCTTCTAGGTCCATCCATGTTGTCACTAATGGTGAGATTTTTTTCTTTTTATGGCTAAATAATATTCCATTGTATATATGTATCTTATATTTATCCAATCTTCTCTTGATGGGCATAGGTTGCTTCCTTATCTTGGCTATTGTAAGTAATGCTGCAATGAATATAGGGGTGCATATATCTTTTCAAATTAGTGTTCTGGATTTCTTTGGATAAATACCCAGAAGTGGAATTGCTGGGTCATAAGGTAGTTCTATTTTTTTTATTTTTTGAGGAACCTCCATACAACTTTCCATGGGGGCTGTACCAATTTGCAATCTCACCAGCAATGTGCGAGGTTTCCTCTTCTCCACATCCTCACCAATACTTGCTGTTTGTTGATTTTATTGATGATACCTATTCTGACAGGTGTGACATGATATCTCATTGTGTTTTTAATTTGTATTTCTCTGATAATTAATTACATTGAGCATCTTTTTGTATGTCTGTTGGCCATTTGTATGTCTTTTTTGGAGAAATGTCTATTTAGGTCCTCTGATTTTTTGGTGTTAAATTGTCTGAATACTTTATACATTTTGGATATTAACCTTTTATCAGATGTATCAATAGCAAATATCTTCTCCCAATCAGGAGGTTGTCTTTTTGTTTTGTTGATGGTTTCTTTTGTTAGGCAAAACTTTTTAGTTTAGTGTTTATTTAGTTCCATTTGTTTATTTTTTTCTTTTGTTTCATTTAAATGAGGAGATGTATCAGAAAAAAATATTATTAAGAGCAATTCAGAGAGTTTACTGCCTATTTTTTCTTCTAGGAGTTTTATGATTTCAGGTCTTACATTTAAGTCTTTGATTTATTTTGAGTTTATTATTTTATATGGTGTAAGAAAGTGGTCAAGTTTCATTTTTTTGCATGTATCTGTCCAGTTTTTATACAATTAGCAAAGCAGATATTGGGGGACATTTAATAAAAATGTAGTCAGCATGTAAAATGTAATTAGAATCACAAGAAAAATGGGAATTGTTGAGTCAGATTTAGGAAGACAGAATATACACAATCAACCATAAATCTTTGCAGTGGGGATCCAATGAAGCAAATCTGAATGAACTTTGGAGATTCTGAAATAAATTCAATATGAGAAAGCAGAGATTTTATGGTCAGCGTGTCCTGGAATTAAAGAGCTCTTTTATTACTTATTTCTGTATGAGCTTGGGAATGAATTTTATGAGTCTGTTGGGAGTCCTTTAAGGGCACTGGGCATCCCTTCCAGTCCTGGCTGGGTATCCCAAATCACAAGGCTTAACTGTCCTGTAACCCTGAAGTGTCCCTTTCTTCTAGCTAGTTGTATATTTTAAGAAGAAGGTAAGGACAATATGGTACTATAGTGATACTTGCTCCTATCATATGTAAAATGGGTATAATCAACCTACCTCATAGTATTATGATAAAGATACAATCACTTATTTTAAAAATGTTAGTTTCAATTCTCCCATTGTAGCAGAGGTATCCTTCATTTAAGTTCAAACATGACCAGCTGGAAAAGTTCAGGCATCTACTTTGAGCTCAAGGAAGATTGGCAGTAAAATGCTGAGCCCTGGAGGCTCCAGAGCAGAGGAATCAAAGATAAATTTTAAAACACCAGTTTTCAAAAAGAAATGCTTTTGCAAAGGTGGGGAATCATAGTGACTCATGTATAATCGTTCACACATTACATCACTGTCGGTCCATGCAGGGCTTTAGTGATCTTAGCCTAGATGTGTTTTCTGAGAACAGATCATTAGCCTTGATCCCTGATGAATGATGTGTCAACCTTAATTCACAGGTATAATCAAGTGAGAGCTTAGGTTTCATTTTCAGAGATGAAGGATGAAGTTTATCTGGTTAAGATAAGGCATGATTTGCCTTTGAACTTCCAGTGCAGTCTTCTGACTATATTGGGGAGGAAAGACACAATAAGAAGAGTTTTAGGGAATGAAAGCATGGGTGAGAGGAGTCACTGAAGGATTCATAAAGGACAAAACACCTGGATTAGGACAATCTTAAATTATCAAACAAACATCACCTTGAAATCTGTGCCTACCTGATTACTATCCTTCCCTCCCGTCCCCCACCCCCCCACTCCCCCGCCCCGCCGCCCCAACCACTAACTTCATTTAAGGACTGCCTAAGTTTTTATATACTGTGAACTTAATCATTTAAGGTTTTATAAGAATACAACTTCAGCAAGATCACCTAAATCTATACTTTTTACAAACCATTAACTCCCTCATGACTCCCCTCCCTTCACTCTTGGACTTTAATTTCAGAGCTTAAAACACATATGCCTTCCAGGTGGTTTATATATTTATCAAAATGGGAAACCAACCTAAAACTGTTTCCGCTTAAAGGCTCAATGAGTTATGTGCTATTTCTGAATATTATTAAAATTGTCTGAAATATCACATGCCATCCTTCATTCACAAAGATGATTTTGCCTGTGGCAATCAATAAGAAAAATTGTGTCATATAATTGTTTTTCAAAAAAGGATGAATTTCTGAAGATCTCTTCACACCTTCTTATCGTGAGATTTGCACTCAGTAGAACTTTTTAGGCAAGTTAGGGAGGCTGCCTTATTTTTAAAAGATAACTTTTTCACCATCATTATAAAAATTTAACTTAGTTGTAATTTGAGGATATGGAGATGAAATTAATTCTCATACCCAACAAATATTTATATAATGATTCTTATATTCATAGCTCTTTTTAAGACATTGATTTTACAAATAATTACACAACCTTGTTCTCAGAAAAGTATCAGATATTAGAGGAGATAAGCATCAAAACAAATAATTATATTGCTAGGTACTAAGAGTAATAATAGAAAAATAACAGATTATTGTAATGATAATAGGAATAAAAGGGCATATAACCCAGAGTTAAGAGTAGGGTTATTAAGAAAGATTTTACCAAGGTTGACAATCTATAGATTGAGTTTGAAGGATGAAAAGAAATTAGCCAATAGGAAGGGTCTCTTCCAAGCAGAGATGCATAAGCCTTTATGTCAGAAACAATCATTGTAAAGGTGGGAGTAGACACGGGGAAAGTTATTAGTAGTTGAATGCTATTAGAGAGAATCATAAACCTGGGGAAGTAGGCAGAGGTTATGTCTTAGAGACCTTACATATCACCTCAAGATATGTAACTCATACATGATAAATGATGGAAAGTCATGGAGTTCTGAGCAAAAGCAGCACTTTTATATTTGCATTTTAGCTTGAATGCAGTCAATTGTGAGGAAGCAAACTAATGGCAAGGAGAACTGAGATGGATGAGATTGAAACTAATCCATAAAACAAATGATGGCAACATTTAATCTTTCCTATAGGCATACACACCACTTATAGCACAAGCCTAATATAGTGGCTCACCCTTATTTAAAATTCAATTTAAGAAAGTATATTGCAATGGAAAAATAATTCAATGTTGGCAACCATTTAATATCTAAAATTCTATAATTTGGGGATGATAATCCCTTTTTTAAGAAGTCAAGGTATAGACAGCACCTGTCCAGTGGTCACAGGATTGAATAACTGGAGGATAAGGTAGATCCAAGAGGGCAAGTGTTTTAGGAATGGAATTTTGGTTATAACTCAGAAAGATCATAAAATACAGAAATAAAACACAAGATTATTACAGGAAGTTTCAGGACCACACTATTTCCAGAAGAGCAGTTCATCTGTGAGACTTTTGTACATTAATGCCTTCCGTGTGAAATTTGGCACATTTACTTTTATGGAAAACTCAGTGTGGCCACAGGAAGAGATGATGATGAGGCTCAGAAGGAGGATGTTCATTATACTCACAGGTCCCAGAGAGAGCTCACAACATGCCATGCAGGGCCACAGGGGACGTGCCAGGACTTGGTCAGGTGGCAGGAGACAGGATTGAGGGGAAAGTCTAGGCCACAGCCATTACTGGTGATTCCACAGGCAATGCCAGGCAGGGCAGGGAAGGGAGTTTAGGTTTGGTTTGTTTGGATCATTCCAGCAGGTTTTGGATGGTAGCGCGATCCCTGATTACCTGACACCTGGAGCAGAGGGCAAGGAGATACTGGCTTGGAGTGTGAGAGTCAGACAGGAGGTGGTTGGCACTAGAGACTCGGGACTGGTTGGTTTGTACATGAGAAAAGTGTTGTCTGTCGAGCCCTCTATTAACAAAGTCCTGGAAGCAGCAGTCTCTTCCCAGCCAGCCAGCTTTCTAAAATGTCAAAATGTCATAAAACACAGAAAATAAAAACATGACTCTCAGGACTGCACCATTTGTAGGAGTGCAGCCCACCTGTTAGACTTTTACACTTTGGTAATTTATGTAAAATTTTATGCTTTGGACTTCCATATACAATTTTTCTTGAATGAGAACTTAACCATTAAAGCAAAGAAGGGAAAAGGAAGTGAGGGAGGACAGAAAGAGAAGGGAGGGAGGGAGGGAGGGAAGGGAGGAAGGGAGGAAGGGAGGAAGGAAGGAAAGGAGGGAAGGAAAGGAGGGAAGGAAAGGAGGGAAGGAAAGGAGGGAAGGAAAGTAGGGAAGGAGGGAGGGAGGGAAAGAAGGAGGGAGGGAGGGAGGAAGGGAAGGAAGAAAGGAAGGATGGAGGAAGAAAGGGTAAAGAGAGGGAGGGAGAAAAGGAAAGAGGGAGGGAGGAACAGAAGAATGAAACTAAAATAAGCCCAAACTCTAAAACCTCTTCATTAAATTCTTCCTCCAATAATTACTTTTGAATAAAATCAGTTTGTTAAATGTAGGTTAGTCAATCGCATCCCTCTTCCTCTGACACCCACAAATGTCAGAAAAAATTTTTAACTGTCACAGTTTGGAGGACATTACCAGCATTTAGTGAGGAGAAGCCCAGGACGCTGCTAAACATCCTCTAATGGACAGGACAGCCACTCACAAGCAAACACCTCTGGCCCTAAATGGCCATAGTGCCACGGCTGGGAAACCCTGATCTAGATTAATATCATTTTAGAGCGAGATGGCAGTTTTGTAAAAACAGCAATTGTTCTTTCCTGTGGCAACTGAGAAACTAAGACTAAAATAATGAATTATGAAATTATTTATATGTATTTTTAAAAAAGCATTGTTTAAAAACGCATTTAGTCGAAATAAAAATTGATGTTTTACTTTAAATCATTTTACAAAAAATTTTTTTGATTCAGTGTCACATGATTTCTACTCTTCTAATCAGATCAATCACATGTTTAGCTGCTTCTCTTGTCTTTAGTTAAAAGGAGAACTTTTAACAAATTAAAGGACAGAAACAGCCAAGTTCTGCTTTCTCTGTGAAATTGTATACTTCTGAGAACCCAGCCCACCAACAGTGCACCTAACAGCTTCCCCCATTATAAATGAACTTCAGGGTCATAAAGAGAGAGGTGGGCAGAGGAAGAATTAAGAAGTTGACAGTTTTACTGCTCCTTATAGATTGAAACAAGAAGATGGAAAGATTATCACCAGGCAACTTTGCTTTGATTCTGGTATCATGGGAAACAATATCTTAAGGCTAAAAAATAAGTGGAAAAGTTGCAATCTTTTAAAAAAAATTAGGCCATCATTCAACAAATACAGCCATTCTTGACTTGTTCTGAGTCAGAAACAAAATACAAACAGTGGCCTGAAGGATGCAAAGATGCCACTTTTGAGGAACCTCCAGTTGCAGTGGATTCAGATAAGAAATGTGATAGTCTGAATAAATTGTGTAAAATTTATATAAAGATACTGTTTGGGTTGTTTGGCTGTGTAAATGTATGGATAAGGCATTAAATAATTTACGGTCATAGAAATGGGTTCAAAATATGACTAAATGCAGTACATTTTATAAATTCATTCAGTGAAGTATCATGTTACAATTATTTTTTTTTGCCAAGTAATGTAGATTAAGGTTGTTTTCACCTTATCACCTCTTTAATTTTTGACAATATTATTTTGTTCAAAGTCTACATCCTGGCAAATAGTGAGCATGGGGTGGGGATGGGGGGCCAGTTAGTTGAATTGAAATGACTTGCACTACACTCTTGTCTGCTGATTATTTTTAATTTCCTTGAATAACCCATAAATTACTATTTTTTCTACTCTCAGGGGTTCAACTGTCATTTATATGCTAATGATTCTAAAAATTGCATTTCTTCCTGGACTAAATCACTATTTCTAACTTCTTCCTATGGATTCAATATTTCCTCCATTGTTTCATTTTAGGAATGCCTTCTAAACTCCCAATATAGTAATTTGTAAATCATCTGTGATAATCCCTGGTTTCTTGAAAGGTTAGCTCAAATTTTTGATGTAAAAAGAATGTAAGGATGACTCTAGGGTCTTGAGAATATGGGTGCATCCAATCTATGGATATGTTAACTTGTTCAAAATTGGCCAAGAGAACAAGTAAGATAGAGGCTGTCCAGTGTATGTGCCACTAAGTTATCTTCAATGATCTGTTTTGATGGTGTGTTGAGGATAATCAGACGTTGTGAGCAAGGGAAAGAATGGGAGATAAAGTCAAATTCACTAGCTCTTTCTGTCCCATTACCTTACAAAGAACATGGTATAAAGTAGACATTAAAAATCTGTTGTATACATGACTAAGCTGGAACACAGAAGCTCCAATCTCTTTGGCAAGCTTTTTTATCTTTTATGAAAAAGGCCATATAGTAAATATTTTAGACTTTGTGGGCCATATGGACTCTATTATAGCTATTTAATTCAGCCTTTGTAGGGCAAAAGGAGTCATAAAACACCACTGCCTCCCAAAGAATAATTTAGAATAAAACTTCTATAAACTCCTACTCTCATATTTATCCACTTTGCAGTATTAATGTCTGCATACTCTGCTTCCTCCCACTTTATAATCAGTGAGCTGTTCATACCCCTAGTTCAGGCCAATCCCTTCCACTGTAAACTACTAGGTGTACCGGATAATAATAGCAGATTTTGTAATCAAAGAAAACACAATAATTTCAAGAGAAACATCAAAAGTGCTTTATTAAAAGTAATGTCCATCGCTAGCTACACATTTCCCCAACTTTCAGGTAATTTGTGGATACCGTCCCAATAGAACTTTTCTTGTTTTGAGGCAAACCATTCAGAGACCCAATTTTCCACTTCTTCGTACGTTTTGAAGTGCTGCTCAGAAAGTGCATGTGCCATCGATCAGAACAAGTGGTAATCTGAAGGAGCAAGGTCTGGTGAATACGGTGGGTGGGTTAATACTTTCCAGGCAAGATCTTTTAATGTGTCTTTAACTGGTTTTGAAGTGTGTGATGGTGTGTCATCATGAAGCAAATTTACTTTGCCGTGTCTTCTGGAACATTCTGGTCATTTCACAATCAAAGCATGGTTCAAATTGATTATTTGTTTTCAGTAGCGATCAGTATTAACGGTTTCACCTGGTTTTAGAAGCTCATAGTATACCACACCTTCCTGATCCCACCAAATACACAGCATTGTCTTCTTTCCGAAGCAATTTGGCCTTGCAGTTGATGTTGATGGTTGACCTGAATCAACCCATGATTTCGTGCATTTGGGATTCTCAAAATAAATCCACTTTTCATAGCCAGTCACAATTCGATGCAAAAAAGACTTTTGTCCCATTGAACAGCAACATTTTACTGATGACTTTTCGGTTTTCCATTTGTCTTTCCTTCAGTTGATGTGGCACCCATTTTCCTTCCTGTAAAATCTTTCCCATTGCTTGTAAATGATCGGAAATTGTTTGCTGAGCAACGTTTAATCTTTCTGCAAGTTGTTTTTGAGTTTGACATGCATCTTCATCCAATAATGCTTGTTATTGATGGTCTTCAAACTTTTTTGGTTGACCTGGACGTTCTTTGTCTTTCACATCAAAATTATCACTTTTAAAGTGTTTAAACCAGCGTTCACAAGTATCTTGAGATGGAGCATGTTCACCATAAGCTTCCCGAAGTATACGATAACTTTTTCTTCAAAATAAAGTAATGAATTAAAACTTCTCACAAATGCTCTTTTTCTGGCACAAAATTCGACATTTTTAAGTGTAAAAATATCTATGATGTTAACACCTTCAGCAAATTTGACATATGAAGTTTTGAAGCTTGTTTTCAATACAACAAAATAGCATACATATCAAATCGCATATATATATCAACATATGTGTAACTCCATTGATGAAAAAAAATCCGTATTAACTGGTACACCTAGTAATTCGTTGGAGATTTTAAAAATTTTTATATGTATGAATATTTTATTATTGCTGACTAGTATTACATTGTGTGAATAGAGCACATTGTTTATTCATTTATTTAATGACATTTGACTTGTTTCCAGCTTCTGGCTGTTAAAAATAAGACTGGTGGTATAAATATCCATGTACAAGTTGTATGAGCATTTGCTTTTATTTTTCTTAAGTAAATAGATAAGATGGAATAGTACCACATGGTAGGTAAATATTTAAATTTTACAAAACTACCAAACTGATTTATAAAAATTCACATTTTCACCAGTGTTTATGCAAGTTTCCATTCTTACTGACTTTTGATCATACTTTGTAGGCTCAGTCTTTTCAATGTTTGTCATGCTAATAATGTTTAATGGTAACCCAGCATATTTTAATTTGCTTTTCTCTAATGACTAATGATATTGCGTATCTTTCCCACATGCTAAATTGCTATTGGTACATTTTTTTGGTGAAGGGTCTGTTTGTATCTTCTGCCTATTCTTTAGTGGGGTTGTTTCCTTATTGAGCTACAGGAGTTATTAATGTAAGTCATTTATACAATATTTGATTTGTGCATATTTATGCATATTTTCTCCTCTATGGTTAGTCTCTTCATTCTTTTAACAGTGTCTTTTAAAAAGTAGGCAGTTTTAATTTAATGAATTATCAGTTTATCTGTGTGGGTGTATGTGTTTATGGACCATGTTTTTGGGTTAATACCTATAAAATTTTTATTTAACTATCTAACGTTACAAAGAATTTCTCCCATGTTTTCTTCTAGAAGTTTGGCCACTTTGACTTTTACAATTAATACTGTAATTTATTTAGAGTTAATTGTTGTATATGTTGCTAGTTATAAATCAGAGTTATTGTTTTTACAAATGGTTACCTAGTCATTTCAGTAACATTTGTGGAAACGATTAAACTCTTAAATTTGTGCACTTATTTCAAATCAGTTCTTCAAAAGTCTGAGTCTGTACTACACTCCCTTTTCTGTTTCATTAGTTGTCCTTACCACCAATGCCACAGACTCTCCAGAGTCTTCACCTCTCTGATATTTTGCTCTGAAAATACCAGCACTTTGGTCTTCATGGACTCAGCACTATCTTCTTAACTTAGAGAATTTTCTGGTTTTTGACCTGGTTCCAGCTCCCTGCACTGAAGCCTGGAAATTTTTTCAAAGCAGTAAGTTGGACCAATCACTTGACTAATCTCCTTTGGTTCTCATCTTCCAGGGATCACCAACCTTTGTATATCGATTTCCAATGTCTTCAAAATTTTTATTTCTTATATTTGTTTAGAATGTTTGCTTGTTTCAGGTAGCAGGTTAAATCCTTTGCTTGATATTCCCATCTTGGCCGGAAACCAAATTTATTATTCCTGAGCCTTTTTTTTCTATACAATCACAGGCAATGCTATATAATAAAAGGGTAATATGCAAACAGACCGAACCGCAGAACAACCAAACAACCAATCAAAGCGTAATATGCTAATGATATGCTAAGGCTGCTCAACCACTCACTATGACGTGCACTGACCACCAGGGGTCAGACAGTCAACTGGTCGACTGGTCGCTATGATGTGCACTGACCACCAGGGAGCAGATCCTTTGACCTGTAGGTTAGCTTGCTGCTGGGGTCCGGCCAATCGAGACTGAGCGAGATGGGCCGGACATGCCCTGGAGCCCTCCTGCGGTCCCTCCCCAGCCCGATCATGCACCAGTGGGGTCCCTCAGCCTGGCCTGCACCCTCTCGCAATCCAAGACCCCTCAGGGGATGTTGGAGAGCTGGTTTCAGCCCAATCCCGCAAGCCACTCCCCTTGGGAGGGTGCCAGATGCAAGGTTCATGTCTGGTAAGCACTGCTGCAGCAGCAGCGTGAGCCTATCCTGATCGGGTCTGATTGTGCATGAGCCCATGGAGGGCACTGTGGGGCCAGGATGAGCTGGAGCAGCAGGTAGGAGTTGCAGGCGGCATTGGACTGCAGGTTTCGACCAAGTCTCTGCAGGCCACCCAGAGGGACCCCACCAATGCACGAATTCGTGCACCGGACCTCTAGTCAATAATAATGATTTTTAAAATTATTCCAAACTGCACGGAATAATAGAAAGGTAGAGTGTTAAATACTTCATGGACGCACACATTTAAGGATATCGCATATGTAGATAATCATAAGAATAATGGGACAAATGAAAGAATCGTGTACCTTGTTTTCTGTATAGTATATAATAACTTAGGGGATTGCCCTTCTGCCACTTGGGCTGTTGGAAGAAAACACATTATTGAATCTGTATAAAGTTCAAGTTGCTGGGTTTTGACTGCTTTAACAATTAAATTATTTTGGCAGTTGCTTGGTCTGTTCATTGTTATGCAATGTATTGTGCAACTGTCCCTAAGCCTAGCATGGTGACATGCTGGTACGTCTCACTTCTCACTCTCTCTTGAGAAGTTGGGTGGACACCATGATGTTTCTTTGGTTACAGGCTTGTTATTGAGTTGTATTTCTCTCCAGTAGAGTGGGAACTAGGCTATTAAATCGGAGAAGTCAGCCAAGGCAGAGGAAAGTTGACTTCTCAAATGGCCCGACAAAAGTTCCAGAAAAGAGCTTCTGGACCAGCACAGAGACAGTCACCCTCTCATTCAGTTGTATCATCTTAGAGCACATACGGAGCATGGATTCCCAATTGGCTCATAATTTTCAGTGTCTATATCCAACCTATATATTCATGAGTAGAAAACTGGACATGAAGTGATTAGGAATTATTTTGCTTAAAATGTGTTAAAGAAAAAAAAAAAAAGTAACTTTTCCAAGTCAACTCCAGGAACAAATGCTTAATTTTCTCTACCTTTGCTTTGTCCTCTCACCCAATCTCAGTCCTAATAATAAGTCTTCAAACAAAAATCAATTGCGTATTGTCCCCAAACACTGTGCTAAGGATTAAGAAAATAGACCTAATTTAGGTAATATGGTCCCAGCATTTTAAGAACTTATAAAAAGGGTTATAATACCTAAAATCAATATATAAACTTTGTTCAATTACTTTCTGTCCCAAATCAGTCAAGAACAAGTAGAAGGAAATCACATAATAATTGTATGGTTTTAATTTTCTTATGACTTTTATTCAAGTTCATCTGCAATATTCTTGGTCAGGGGGATTGGTTTCAGTATAAGTAATTAAATCTGGTTGAATTCTGCAGGATCCACTGAGAATAGCATGACATCATGGAACAATGTATTGCTTTTGTCTCAAATAAAGCCACTCACTAGCTAAACGAGATAAAAGAATTCCCTCAGTTGTGGAGCCTCATTTTTTACAACTAGACATTGGGGATAATATACTTTCAATAACAAAATGAAGTAATGTATGTGAACATTTTTATAAAATGTCAATATTTTGAAAATGTGGGGGACCATGGAGTATCAGTATACTATTGTCCACCCACATTCTTCCATAGAATAAAGTTGTTCATGGAAAGTGGATGTCCTGTGAGGGTCTACATTTCCTTGGTCCCATTGTATCTAAATGGGACCTTAAAGTCCTCAATGAGAAGTGGGCGGAGGGGAGGTCACTTCCAGGACCAGGTAATTAAGAAACAATGTGTCCTCTCTGTGATCACTTGTCCTGTCTGCCAGCAGAATACAAAATACTCTTGGGACCTATGTAATGATAGGGCCATTCTCTGGAAAGACCCTGGATCCCTAAGTTACCACTCAAGAAGTACCATCTACTTGGCAGGTAGTGACCACATTGGGTTATATAAGAAAAAAATAATTTCTAATTTTTAAGGAGATGTGGTGCTTATTTGCTATAATTAGAGTTACCTAATTAATGCAGTCTACAAACTTTCCTTTCAGATAAGAGGGAGCAACAGGAAATAGACTTACCTCCATCTGAAACGATGAAATATATATGAAATGTATGAAAGAATAGTTTGTAAATCACTGGATTCAATCACTGAAGAGAGGAATGTCGAAGAGAGGGAAAAGGAATAAGGTAACCCTAAGATTGTCACACCATAGTGCCTCGAGAGAATTTCCAGATTGCAGTGAGCAAAGCCAATATTGCATTGCCTCTCTAAGATGATGTGGAGTTAAGGGCCTTGGAAGACCTCAGCAAACAGAGTTCACAGGGCAAGGTGATGGAGAAAGCTATATGGGAGGAGAACTCAGGAGAAGGAAAGAGGATCTCCTCTTCCAAATACTGTAAAAGTAGCCTTATTAACATAACAACAGATACCTTTATTACTCTCATCACAGTAAATTACCAGGGTTTTAGGAGCTCTGTGCCAGGAAGAGGGTTGAAGATCAAGTATACATGACATATTATCAAAGTATTACACAGAGTGAAAAGAACCAGATTTTCTAAAAGATATATACTAATGATGCTGTGGTAATAAGCTGGTTATTATTTAACGGGAAAGGAGGCAAGGGAAGGCTAGATATAGGCCTGCCATTTATATAGTTGTGTCAAAAAAGCTGCATTTAACACTCTCCAAGTATATTCCCTGCTGATTTAGGGGGGCAGGGGCCAGACAAAGGCAATTTAGAAGCATGCCCCATAAGGTCTGAGTGACTTGAGAGGGTGTCTGCCAGTCATACCTGGAAACAAATGAGTGGCCAGGATGGGCGTGGCCACTGCAAGCATGGGAAGCATGAATGTTTAAAACTTCTGGACAAAGGAGCCACCCTCTCGTGGCTCCAGGGTGCCTGGTTCCTGTGACTCCTATTGCAGGGGATGTGCTCATGGCCATGTGGCGCTCCACACATGGGCTAATGGACTTGAGTTAGCTGGAGTGCTGAGTGTCACCTGGCTGCAACCTGGAAAGAAAGCTCTGGACACTGTCCTTTTTCCTGCCTCTCCTGGAACCCCAGCTGCACCTTTTCCAGGACTGGCTTATGGGGCAGGGGACTTCAGAACCCGAGGAATGTAACATCATGCTAAATAAAGCCTTCTTCCACATCCCATCATCCCGTGGGGGCTTCTGGAAATTCTTATTTCAGTGGCGCCCCAAGAACTTACACCTCACTCCCACAAGCAACAGGGGCGTTTAATTCTCTGGTAACACTATATTACTCACATGAAATTCTAGTTAATGCAAAGTAATATAGAGCGACAAAAAGTAGATCAGTGGTTGCTTAGAGGGGAGTGGGAGGAGCAAGGGGAATAAAATGTATAAGGGGATGATGGATTTGTTCATTTTCTTGATTGTAGTGATGCTTTCGTGGGAGTCTGCATGCCAAAATTCATCATTATGTCAATTATATCTCAATAAAGCTGTTAAAAATACAGACTGATTATAATAATCAGTGCAATATATCCCTAATTCTGCCATTTACAGGGCTCACCCTGGACAATTGGAAAAGCAGAGTCCATTTGAGCTCTCTCCAACATATTCTCCAGTTTCTAAGTGTTTTTTCTTCTATTCCTTTTTAGTTTTATAGAACTCATGTCTTTGTATTATACTGCTCAAGTCAGAAAGGGTGGAGGGAAAGACACAAGTATATGTTGCCTAGATGCCAGGTATTTAACATGAGTCCTTCAGAGCTATTCAACTCTGAGCTGTGACTTTAATTGCTACTCTTCCAGGAGGCATTTCCATTTTATAAATGGAAACCTAAGAAGGCTTACTTAGCATAAAGCAATTCATTACACATAGTAAAATGACAGGTAGTATTACATCTTAGTAGAGTGTGGGTTGATTTGGGGAAAAAGGTCACCAGGGTTCATTTTCATTGATCAACAAATAACATATTCTTTTCTAATGTTGGCTTCGAGTCTTAGTAATAATAATAACATATTTGTATAGGATGTTAGTGATTACAAAGTGCTTTCACATTTATTATCTCATTCAAGCATGCAAAGGCCTTTTGAGGTGAGTTAGCTCCAACTTATGGATACTAAAGTTGACAGTTAAAGCAGTTCAACAACTTGTTTTCTATTCAAAGGCAGAAGTGGAATATGAACCAAAATAAATTCACCCCCAGTTCAATAATCTATCCTTGAAACATAGCTGCATCTAGTTTAATTGAAAATTCCTTTAAAGCAATGTACTTCTCTCTCATCTTAACTTCATAAAATCTTTCCTAAAGAAATCAACAAGTTTGTTTGACATGGATCAGAATTTTGGCAATTTTAAACAAACATTTAATTTCAGGCTATGGAAATGGTGATGAGACCCTGCAAAATAATAAAGTGACTTACAGAGAATAAAATGCTATTGATCTTGGTCTAAACCACTAGGATTCATGTTGGAATTTTTGTCTTAGGAGAGGCTAATAAAGCAGTGTATGTATGATTAAGGAGTGTAACCTTATCCCAACATTCCTGATTTCCTCTGAACTTGGATTAGTTTAAGAATTTGTTTATACAGCCAGTCATCATGCTCTTCACTACCTTCTCTAAGGATTTAAACCCTCTCAGTATCTTGTCCATAACAGAACAAAACTGTTCTGGAGATTGTGGGTCTTATTATAGAAGTAGAGAAAGGCAACAATAGTCTTTTACTTAGAGTCTACTAATCTAACTAAGAAGGGAGGATTAAAAATTTGTTAAAAGTAAATAAATTACCACTTTTTAGTATCTGTTAGTTATATTTTACTATTTTATGGGAAATCTAAAAAAATTACTTATTATAATCACTTTTTTCCTAGAGCATAAATCTAATTATAATAAGTGGCCCTAGAAAATACAGGTAGGAAATAAAGAGACAGAATTTAAATCTAGCACAACTTCAGAATGATCATCTTTCAAGTAACCCAAAATGAAAGGTAAACACTATATTTGGTTTATGGGAAGGTGCTAAGGTAATTCAAAGAAAAAGTACACTCAGATCAGCAAATAGTGCTGAAACAATTACACATCCACATGCAAAAAATGAACCTCAGCCCTTACCTCAAAACTTACACAAGAAATCCTATATAATAAAACCCTAATATGCAAATCAACCGAACGGTGGAATGACTGGTGCACTGACTACCAGGGGGCAGACGCTCAACGCAGATTAAGAAATGGAAGAGTAATGTTCCCCCGAAAGCCTCACTTCTCTCTTTTATTTTTCTTTCAGTTTTATTTTGTACACATGGTTTCAGGTGTACAGCTTAGTGGTTAAACAATCATATATTTCACATTGTGTTTCCCTTGATATTTTCAGCACCCCAACTTACACCATACATACTTATTGCAATATTATCTATACTAATAAAAGGGTAATATGCTAATTAGACCAGGTCAACTGGACATCTTCCGGATGTCCGACTTTCTTCTGGACAGTTAGGGGCGCGACCAGGCCGGGAGGGGGCAGTTAGGGGGCGAACAGGCTGGCGGAGGGCAGTTAGGGGGCAACCAGGCTGGCAGGGGAGCAGTTGGGGGCAATCAGGCAGGCAAGTAGGGTGGTTAGGGGCGATGAGGCAGGCAGGCAGGTGAGCGGTTAGGAGTCAGCAGTCCCGGATTGCGAGAGGGACATCCTTTGAGGGGTCCCGGATTGGAGAGGGTGCAGGCCAGGCTGAGGGACCCCCTGCCCCCCAGTCATGCATAAATTTTGTGCACCGGGCCTCTAGTTCTATATGATAAAGAGCTAATATGCTAATTAGACCGAACAGCAGAACTACCTTTCGGATGAAGCCGGTGCTGCAAGGGCTGATGCAGCCAGGGCTGCGAGGGCCAAGCCCCTTGTACTAATTTCATGCTTTGGGTCTCTAGTAATTTTATATGTATCATAGGCTTCAATATAGAAATGTTATAACCAAAATTTCTAGAAGAAAACTTTTGTGATTTTTGATTGGGCAAAGATTTCTTTAACAGGACTCAAAGAAAACCCAGACAAGAAAAATAAAGATAAATTGTACTTGTCGATGTACTAGTAAGAAACATCCAAACCTGTAGAGAATTTTTAGGAATTTATTTGAACCAAACGGACAACAATTTCTCAATGGATTGAAAAAATGCTCCAGAGAATAACAGTTCTGTTGCTTAGTGTACACATTACAATCAAAGAAGGAGGCCTAAGGAAGGTTACACAAAATTCATTGGTGGTAGATTGGGGAGACATATGAATGTAAAGCAAATATTCTTGGGAATCGCCTGGCTGGTGTGGCTCAGTGGTTGAATGTTGATCCATGCATTGGGAGGTCACTGGGTTGGTTCCCATATAGGGCATACAGGAGGCAACTAACTGATGTTTCTCTCTCATTGATGTTTCTATCTCTCTCCCCATCTCCCTTCCTCTCTCTCTCTGAAATCAATAAAAACACATTTAAAAAACATTCTTGGGAATCAATAATCCAATTTTTAAAATGGATGAAATATTTGAACAGGCATGTCACAAAAGGAGATATATAAATAGCAGTAATCAGTGTTTGACATTATTAGTCACTCAGAAAATGCAAGTTAAAACCACAGTGATATGTCACTAGATATCTACTAGATATCTAAAATTAAAAACAAACACGGATAATACCAACTTTGATTATGCGATGCAACTGAAACAGCCATACATTGTTCACTATAATGACAATTTTTACATAATGTTAAACATTTATACTTTATCATCCAGAAATCTCACTTAGCATTATTACCCAAGAAAAATGGAAACACTTTTCACACAAAGATCTGTATGTAAATATTTATATAAACTGATATATAATAGTCAAATTTTGAAATCAAGCCAAAGATCCATCTACTTAGTAAATATATAAGCAAATTGTGGTATATCCATATGATGGAATGCTACTTTCCATGAAAACAAATCAACTATTGATACATGAAACAGTATAGATGGATCTCAAAGGCCTTATGTCAGAAAGCATATATTTATAGGATTTCACTTCAATAAAATTCTGAAAAAGGCAACACTCTGGAGATAGAGTTTACTTCCTGAGCACCTGGGCAGGGATCTATGTTATAGATCAAATCAATAATTAATTATTCATAAATACCATTTAAATTATTGCACATTTAAAAAATAATTTTAGTTATACTAGAATGGTGAAACTGATCAGAATTTGTCATTTTTTTTTACCTATCTGTCCAAAGATTTCATAAGGTAGTAATTAATTGTATGATTTATAAGTTAATATTAAGAATAATTAGTCAAAATAGCTGAATATTATTTGTATATCATTCCAGAGTTTACTTATGTGCAAAGCATTTATACGTGTAATAAGAGATTCCAAGAAATGCATAGCTCCATCAGAACCCTCAAAAATAATAATAATAACCCACAGAGTTACTGTGGGTTTAATTATTTTTATTTGAAAAGATTATTAAATATAAGGCAAGAGGAAATAAGGGACAAATGAGAGGCATGGACCAAGTAGGTTTGAAATGCTCAGCATCAATAGGGTACTATTGGGGAAGGTTCCTAATGGAGTTGACAGTTGAAGTAAGTCTTAAACAATAAGAAAGAACTGGACAGATGAAGTATGTGATGAGAGAGGTTTCAAATTGGGAAAGAGTAGAGTAGAAGGACACAATTACTATTTACAGAAGAATGAGATGGTTTATCTGCTTGTTTGAACATTGCTCCTGGGGAAGGAAAAGGGCCCTGGGCTTTTGTTGGATGAAGTTTGAGATAATAAGAGCCAGAGATGAGCACAGTGATAGTAGAGATAACCTAATTCTCAAGCTGGACATCAAATCAGGATGCTGTATCCAAGGGAGGTACATAGCCAAGGACTGAGAGTGAACAAAGTATCAAATTATTAAGGTCTGAAGGACTAAAATCAGGGGACAGGAAAGTGAACAGAAATCAGAGAAATAACATGGCAAGAAAGTTGACAAAAGTGAGTAAGAGGTTAGATCTGGAGAGATTCCCTCAGGGTCTGGGGATACCTGGAAGTCAGATATTTTTGTAAGCCCTGGCAGCCTTGCCCTAATCCAAGAAAGCAACTATTAAAAACATTAAATTGGTTCGGGTATGAAGATAGTTCACAATGAAGGACCACAGGAGGCACAAATTACAGATGTAAATTTGTCGAATTTATTTCTGAATGTAGATAATGCCTAAATGTAGGTTTCTATGTTGGTAATCAATGCCTTGACTTTGTAGTCTTTTATTAATAATCAAAACAATTTTCCAAAAAGTTCTGTCTCTTGCATCCTTTAATAATAATTGGTTTCGCATATTCAGCAAAGTGAGAGATTCAGTGAGGCAATCAGTAGCCTGGGGAATGAAAAAGTAGTTGGCTTGAGCCATGCTTACTTGGCCCTAAATTTTATTTCTTAAGCTTTAAGGCTGATGTTAAGATGGTTGAATGGTGGGTGCCAATGGGTGTTTCTCAGTTGCTTCCTGGAATATTGCTGACTGCTTCATTCCCTTGTTTTCAGGGCAATTGCCTGAAAATATTATTTTCTTCAAGTATCATGCATTCAGTAAACATTTATTAAAAATCAAAGATATTCCTGGCATTGTTAGTATATGTTCGTTCTGAGGCACAAGGTACCATTGGAATAGCGTGGTAGGATTTGAAGCTCTAAAAGCAAATAATGCATATGACATAATTCCCACCTTCAAAATACTCACAATAAACGATATGTAAAAGGTATATGACTGTGGAACATGCTGGAGTCTTACCTGTGCTCCAAAGAGAGGCATTACATCACGAGCCATCTATTAACCAAATGATAAAAATCCTGTTGCAGAATACATTGTTAAAAGAGGATTCTCATAACACTTTCTAGGGAATGGTATAGTATGTTCCATCCTTCCACCAATAAAATTTGTAGTTAGATTCTAAAACAATCGAAGCAGGTGATAACCACTTTCTAAAAATTATCTTATTCTTTTAATTTTTAAAAGCATTTTGAGAAAATACTTGGTGCCAAGAATTCTAAGGGATGAAAATATGAATGAAGTAGAGGTTCTAAAGATGAATGAGACTTAGGCTCAGGAGCTGATAATTCATTTTTCCAACCAGCATCTATTTGTTGATCTCCTGCATGTATCAAGCTTTATATTGGAAGATATTGCCATCATAACCTTATGGAATCTGGGCCACATATTTTTTCAAGTAGAATGTATGATAGTATTGGTTATTTTTAGAGCTCTTATAGCATTATCTACTAAGAAAGATAAAAGAATTAGCTAACAATTTTCCAAAGTGACAAATCACTTCACATTTTTAAACATTTTTAAATTTCAGTATCTTTACATTTAGCTCTAGTCAACTAACAATTATTGTATATTTATTGCATACAAAGTCTTATCAAAGGGCTCAAATATTATTAATACTTTCCAAAGTTTATTATTTATTGAGAAAGATATAAAAACAGGCAAGATTTAATACATATTTCTACAACCCATATATAGAGATGCTGGAAGTGGTTAAAAACACAAAGCCAGACAGAGAAAATGATTAATGATGCAACAGAAAATGTAGACAGAAAAAAATGTCTTGATGTTGTTTTGTGGTTTGTGTGTGTGTGTGGGGGTGTGTGTATATATGTATGACTGTGTAAGTGTGATAAATCATGACTTATTGGAAGTGAATCTTTTCCTTATGAAAGCCAAGGAGGTTAATAAAGGCCACCCTTTTAGCAGAGATCCAAAAGCTACTCTTGAATTCTTGAGTATTTGCTGTAGCTAATAATTTTGTAGACAATGCTATGGAAGCAAATCAAGAGTTGTATCTTCCACATTAAAAATATTTGCACTAAAATAAAATAGACATCTACTATGCAAAAAGAATGTATGTACAAAGTTTAAATTCTAACCTTTTTACAAAAATCTTAGCAACTGTGTTAGACGTGATATAAACAAGTAATAATCCCAATATAGGAAAGTATGGAATATGGCAACAAATAAACAATAATGACAAACAAATGAGTGAAAGCAACCTGAGGTAGTGAGAGAAACCTAAGAGAGGAGTATAAAAAATCAACCTTAAGAAAAGACAAGGAGAGTGTAATGGAAGAAATTTAATATAGCAAAATAGCTGTAAAAGTATTGGAAAAGCTAAAACGCTAATTAGAGGACAGGGAAACAACCCAGAGATGAACAATATGGAAATTTATAGGAGTTAATTAGGCATGTGGAAAGAATTTGGGGTCCAGAATGTTAAGGCCAGATATGGAGAAGAATTAATCCTAGTAATAGCTCAATGGATTCTACTGAAAAGGAATGAATAGATGAACTTCCAAGGAAACATGAAGGTTCTGTGTTTGAGAGAGTATGGGCGACATTGAGAGAAACAAGAAAATTGAGAAGGGGAGCTGCACATAAATCTCTCCATCTATAAAATGAGAATGATCCTGTCTGCTTGACCCTCTACAATTATTGTGAAAATAATGTAACAACTGTGAATGCTTTGAAATAACATAATTTCTGTATAATTCGAAAAGGCTTTATTTCATGAGATGGCCTGACCACATGGTGCTGTTAAAACTTTGTCACACTTTTCTTTCCTGTAAGGCTCTACCTTCAGATGGCAGCACCCAGCAGTTTGTGGTGGGTAGTGGCTGCCAGAAAATTTCCACACAGTTCCTGAACTATCAACTGGCAGTTTTATTAGAAATGATAGTGTTTATATATATTCTTTTACAAATGGAGTTTTTTTCTGGGAAAAAGAGTTTTTTGTTTGTTTGCTTGTTTTTGTTTTGTTTGTTATTAGGCAACTAAGTAGTACTTGGTGATGGGATACAGTTCTGCAGAGAGTTTGAAGGGAATAGAGAGAGTTAAATGAACTGCTCAACTGCTAATACCAGGCTTCAGAGACAAGACCAGAAACTGACGTCAGATTACTCATCTGGCTCCTTTTCAGCCAATTTGGAGAATACAAAAGAAAACAAATATTATGTCACAATGGGGCTCTATATGAAAACACACACACACAGTGTGATCAAAGAGGAAGCAATGATTTTTTGGAGGTAAAGTTTTTAGATTGCAACATGTGCAATTGAACTCTCTGCTTCTAGAACTTCATTGATAGGATTCACAAGAGGCAGTGAACTTTTAAAAACAAATTAGAAAATTTTCAAACTTAATTGTTTAAACATTAATTTATAAGAAAAACATGTGCAATAGATATTTATTGTTTAAACATTAATTTACAACTGTGATATTCCTTTACAGTCATAATTTAGGATCTCAAAATTTCTTCCTCTTATTAATAACTACTAATAGATATTCCTTTACAGTCATAATTTAGGATCTCAAAATTTCTTCCTCTTATTAATAACTACTAATAGATATTCCTTTACAGTCATAATTTAGGATCTCAAAATTTCTTCCTCTTATTAATAACTACTAATAATTATGTAGATAAAGAGAATAAAATTAAGAGTGTGAAAAAAATAATCAGAAATTGATTTTATTTACCATCACTAAAAGCTCAGAATTAAAGGTACCACAAATAGCCTAAATGAAGACAAAATCTCTGTTAAATTTATTTTCTTCTCCTTCTCCTTTTGCCTCTCTCCCTCCTCATCCTCCTCCTTCGTTTTCAGTTTTGTTTGTTTGTTTTGAGAAGCAGAAGCAACTTTTAATTGTTGTATAGGAGAATATTTTCCAGTTAATAAGCCCAGTTAGTTTTAATAAAATATGATCATTGAGAATATTTTAAAGTAAATACTTTCCTATTTTCTTTTTTTTATATATTTTATTGATTTTTTTTAGAGAGGAAGGGAGAGGGATAGAGAGTCAGAAACATCGATGTGAGAGAAACATCGATCAGCTGCCCCCTGCACACCCCCTACTAGGGATGTGCCCGCAACCAAGGCACGTGACCTTGACCGTAATCGAACCTGGGACCTTTGAGTCCGCAGGTCGACGCTCTATCCACTGAGCCAAACCAGTTAGGGCAATACTTTCCTATTTTCTATAGCGAAACACTTGCTCTTGCATAATACATAAATTACACAGCTGCTCTATGAATTTACATGTTGCCCACTCATGCAACATGTCTGCCAAGTCAGTGTATCTGCACTCATAAGAATGTTTGGCTGAAATTTCAGATCCCTAATATCTGAAGTAATTTGACCAAAGAACATGCTTTTGAAGACTTCAGGTCTGACTAAATGCAGGTAGTTCCGTATGGAAGGACAGGTCCTCCACAGGCCATTCATGGAGGTTTCAGAGACTAGGAGGTTAAGAGCTTCCCAGTCTGAAGAAGCTTCTGGCTTATAAAATGCATATGAATATGGTCATCCTACCCATCTCTCTGAGATGTTCTGAGTCTAAAGCAGGCCCACATGTGAAAGTCTAATAAATGCTATGAAATGCAGACCCTAAATAGAAATGACTCCTGAGGAAACTTCTTTGTATATTTGATAATATAAAATTATCAACCAAACTGGCTTGAACAAACGTTTGGGAGTTGGTTGTCAACATCATTCCCAAATATTGTTAGTAACATCAATTTTATGCTGAATCAATTCAGGTACCTTAATCTAGAAACTGCCAGGAAGCCTGTAGAACAAGCATCCTGCGTAGAACCCGTGACATGATTTGTCAGTTCGTTGATACAAAGATGCCACAGGTCAAAGGGTGTCCCTTTGTAACATAACACCTCTGCCCAGGGTATTTGGGTTAGTAACTGTTCAAAAGGGCTGGGCCACCACTGAAACATCTCATCTTCTA
Organism: Cnephaeus nilssonii; assembly: GCF_951640355.1. Lineage (NCBI taxonomy): Eukaryota > Metazoa > Chordata > Mammalia > Chiroptera > Vespertilionidae > Cnephaeus > Cnephaeus nilssonii. The sequence goes on along the minus strand of NC_137089.1, from coordinate 27,931,801 downwards.
AAGCCATTGACTTTATTACTCAAATAACTCATTTAAGACTGTCCTATCACTCCCACTGGAAAAGTGTTGACTTTGTTTTTTGTGTTTTCACTTACAATTCATGCATTTTTCATTTTACTTAAAAAAAATAGATGTTTATTGACTTATCCCAAAAGCCCAAGATAAAACCTGACACAGTTAGAACTTAATACATTTCTCTCTGAGATTGTCTCATTTAATTTGCATAACAATATAATGAAAGATATTGCTGCAATACAATTGAAAATTCTGAGCACAGTTTTTTTGTTTTTTGTTAATTTTTGCTTTTTTAACACCTGTTTTGGCAACTTGATTACTGTGTATTAACCAATCTGCTAAGCACTTTATTTCTAAGTTGCCCTGGCTTTTATTATAAATTCTACCATTTCCAAGATTTTCAAGCATATCCCAAGTAGGTGTCTATTTACTTAATTATGGCTCAGCTACTTTGTCAAAGATAACTAACATAGACTAATGTTTTCTACCAGTTAGCTGCAATCAGTTGTGCCATGTAACAAACCACCCTAAAATGTAGTGACTTGAAACAACACCTTTTATCATTTCCCCGAAGTGCATGAGTCAACTGAGTGGGTCTGCCCATTTGAGCCAGGCAGGGCTGATCTCAGCCTAGCTTGCTCATACATCTATGTCAGTTGGATAAAGGTTAATGCTTCTAGAATATCCTCAACAAGGCTTGTACCATATGATCTCTCTTCTTCCAAGAAACATTCTGGGCTTGTTCTCATGGTGTGGCAAGGTTCCAAAGGAGGAAGTGGACACACACAAGTATGTGGCTAGTCATTAGCTATCCTAATGGCCAGTTCATGTAGTTTAGCCTAGAGTCACTTGTTTCAAGTCACTACATTTTAGGGTGGTTTGTTACATGGCACAACTGATTGCAGCTAACTGGTAGGAAACATTAGTCTATGTTAGTTATCTTTGACAAACAAAGTAGCTGAGCCATAATTAAGTAAATAGACACCTACTTGGGATATGCTTGACTCTAGAAAGAAACTACCAGAGGACATTTATAAAGAAAGGCTGGACAATTAAAGCCAGTCTACACAAGGGTAATGCAATTCAAAACTTTAGATTTATAAGAACTGTCAAAAAATTTATAGTTTCTTACCACAATATCTAAATTGTCCTTTCTTTTTAGTAAGAGTTTTATTTTTTAGTGGAAATATGCCCACCCAGGATTAAAGACTATTGTTGTGTCCACCTTTGGAACCACGTGTAACAATGTCCACAAGTACCACAAGTAGTAACATATACTTAAGTAATAATATCCAGTGATAATTCTAGAAGGGCTCTTTAAGAAGGATTTCATCTTGGTGTTGTCATTTTGTCATTTCTCCTTCTTCTGGGATCCAGAACCAATTTAGGCATCAGAGCACCATCAGCCATTCTTTACCATGAATTATCCATAAAGAGGAAATCCACATGCTATAATAATTGAATGGAAAAATAGGAGTTTGTGTCCCCAACAATACTATGGAGCTGCCATATTAGCATCATCATGCATACTTTGGGACTTGTTTTCCCATGAGAAAGAAATAAATTGAAAAATTTTCAAAACACTATAAATGTTTTTGTCATTTTAATCTGAAGCTAAATCTAATTTCGTATAGATCTACAGACCTCAGATATCTTATAAATGCTAATAAATTGTCCATTAAAAAAGAAGGGAATAATATAAGGAAAAAACAACCACCCTTGGCTATAAAAATATTCTAAGAGGTTTCTTCTTTTCAGGGCTTCCCAGAATCGTAAATGCTAATAAGCATATTCAGTCTCTAAGAAGAAAATATCATTCCACTTTTATCATTAGACTAGAAGCCCGGTGCACGAATTTGTGCATGGGTGGGGTTCCTTGGCCTGGCTGGTGATCAGGGTCAATGCGGGTCAATCAGGGTCAGCTGGCTGGGGGGAAGGACTGCAGGAGGTTGGCTGGCTGCGGGAAGTTGGCTGTGGGAGTGTACTGACCACCAGGGAGCAGCTCCTGCATTGAGCGTCTGCCCCCTGTTGGTCAGTGCATCATCATATCAACCTTTTGTAAATATTGCTTAGGCTTTTATATATATATAGATTTTCCCCCAGATAAGTGTTTTCCGGATAGTGTTTTGGAAGAGCTATTTTGTAGTTTATATAAGCTACCCCAATACACTATAATGTTTATAGTTTCAGCTATTTTTCCTATTTATTATCCTAAATATTATTTGTCACTAGACAGCACTCCATTTGTAAGAAAATATGGACATTAATATCATGAGACATTCAGTTATATGTTGCGTGAGAAAGCGGGAGGCGGGGGTGATGTGTCCCAATTTTTACTAAAATAGAAATTGGGAGAGAAGATATTTCCTGAAGCGAAGTGTTTGTGATAGTCACCTAACAGAATCTGCCACATAAGACAAATGAGCATCTGTAGAGAGTGAACCATAAAATTTGTGCCTACTTTTTCCAAACAACAAGGGACACCAAACTATAAGAAAGGAAAAAGATCAGTGCTGAGAAAATAAACTCACAAGGATAAAGAAAGGGCCATTTTCTGTTTGTGATTTCCTGGTTGGTTTTGGAATATTTCTTTTTTTCATGGGATTTATTTTAGGTTGGCGTCAGCCTGTGAGAAAGGTGATCTCTTAAACTAGAACATGTTCTCAGGCTTCCCCAGCTGTAAAAATAATGAGTGTTTCTTAGACAAGGAGCAAGTAGTTCCTAAATACGGCCTCTGAGGAGGAATACTCTGGCTGTAGCATTTTCTCTGGTGATTTTCTGAAATTTTCATGACTCTATATGTCACAATTTCCAACTCCTTTTAAATGAAGCTCAGTGCAATCAGCAAGAGTATTTACATTTTAAATCCAACTCAACAGTGATTTATCCAATATCCAATATTTCCAGAGCCCTGTATAAGATCATCTGGAGAGTATACTGTATAATGCATTGAGTCCTTGTCCTCATGGTGTTTACATTTTAATTGGCTAATATGATAATATAAAGTAGAATGTTTTCTCATCTACCTAAGAGTAAAAGCAAGCATTTGGGAGAGAAATGCAAGGGGGAACGGGGAGAGAGAGAAAAAAAGAGAGACAGAGAAAGACCCCATCTGGGAGAGAAACAAAGGCAGGATTTAGAGATGAGAGATTACAAAGAAAACTTCTAAATTATAAGAAGGATTCATGCTTCAGAGATTCAGGGAGAATATGTCAAGTATGCTTGGATCTGTGGAACAAAATGATTGTCTTTGTGGTAACTTATAGAATAGAAATAATTGGGGTGGGGGAGACAATAGGCAAAAATTGAAAGAAGAAAGAGGTTGCTACAATTGGAAAGTTAGAGAAATTACCCAGACTGAACTGAGAACTTAGAAAGGGCGTGTAAACAACAGTAGAAGGCAAGAAACATTAAAGGCAGAGAGTTACAGTATTTGCTTCCTGGTTGTGTGTACTCAAGTGCTGGCTGTTGGGGATGTGTCTAAAGAACCATTCTAGCTCTGAAGGACTCCATTGGGTTGTCTAAGGCCATTTCTGTTCTCTTTCCTTCCTCACATGTTGGTTCCAACTCTTTAATAAATCCCTTTCCCATTAAACTCCATCTCAAAGCCTGCTCTATCAGAAGTCCATTTGTTACAACAGTATTGCCCATGCATTTTTGTCTGCATTATGAGCCATCCACAGAAAGGAAATATTCTGTATCCCTCTCTCGCACTCACCTTCATAGACTGTAAAGAGAACCAATCAAGAGGACTAATCCTTAACCATGGATCTATTCTAGAATATAAGAATCAAGAATGGTATTCAGTAGGCAGCACTGAGAAAAGAAGACACAAACACTATAGCACGATGAATTACAGGAACAATGTTAGATGGGGTGGTGAGGAGGTTCATTAGACGAGTTGAGAGGTTTTATAAGGTCCTAGAATGTCCAAGTCCTTCATTGGAACCTATCAATACATTACCTTGCATGGCAAAAGGGATTTTGCAGATGTGACTAGTTAAGAACCTTGAGATGAAGAGATCATACTGAAAAACTCAAGTGAGCCTAATGTAATCACAATAGTTCTTAAAAGTGGAAGAGAGAGGCAGATACTGGACTTGAAAGAACATTTTTTAAAATAAAGGTCAGAGAGGTATAACATTACTGGCTTTGAAGATGGAACAAAGTAGCCATCAGCCAAAAAAAAAATGTGAATGGCCCCAAAAAACTAAAAACAAACAAACAAACAAACAAAACCCACAAACAAACAGATGATTATCTCCTAGAGTCTCCCTAAAGGACAACACTGTTGACACCTTAATTTTAGCCCAATGTGATCCTTATCAGCCTTCTAATGCAGAGAACTGTAAGACAATAAATCTGTTCTTTAAGCCACTGAGTCTGTGGTAAGTTGTTGTTTTGTTGTTGTTGTTTTAGCAACTATTAATACAATGCTGATACCAACTATATGGCAAATGTAGAAAGAAGAATAATACACTGGGATTGTAGTAGAGGGGCTGGTCACCAAAATCTTCATCTGCCACTTAGAACTATGATTTTCATCAGATCACATAGTATAACTATACTCACATTCTCCCATCTAGAACTTGAGCAATGTAACTCACTTATAGAAGTTCTCCAAGCTTGAGTCAAATACTTGCTGAATGTATATAGCATGTGCTCAGAAGAATATTGATTGGACTCAAGAGCTTGTGTTAATTATGTATTGTTTTTGCCTTTATTTCATTTTCTTCCTTCCTTCTGGGGCTCTTGAGTGAGTCTCTATCTTTGTAAAAGATCCCCAGAGAAATGAAACCAGGGATTTTATTATAGTCCCTGATCTTTAAAGCTTGGAGAAATTGGGGTCATTGTGACTGCTGATTATATCTAAGAATATATATTTTTCACCAAGTAAAAATGAGGAACGGGGATAAACAAGAAAAAAAAATGCAGTTTATATAATCATTATTTATTTCAATTGGCACTGGCCTGCCCTCTGAAGAGCATCTAATTCTTTAAGTTGGTATCCATGCTCTTTAACCGCATCTGGCAGCCTAGTGTCTGCATTTATTATTCTCAGAGTGCAAACTTGTCATCCAACATCTGGTCTGCATTTGTTTCCTTTAATTTCCTTTACCCTCCCCCATTCCCTTACCCATTCTATTATCTATGCTTTTCTAAAAACAGTCATCTGAATGGATGTTAATATCTCTCAGCATTTTACATTCAAACCTCTAGCCCAAATTCAGCAAAGAGATCAGAGACTCACCTGATTGACCCAGAGAGGTGCCAGAAATAAAATGCCTCTATCTACATGTAAAGAGTCATAATAATACATTAGAATTATTCTTTCAGTCTGAGAAGGAAGATACTCTGTGAAACAAAATTTTCCATATGCACGTATCTAACAGAGTGCATTTTCCTCTACGGTAAAAGATTGGTGCATAGTCAGGAATAATGAAAATAAAGAAAATAAACTTGTATTTAAAAATGGGTCTCAATTGGTACTTGGCTCATTACAGAAGAGTATCTAGTAATTGAGGGATGTCCCCCTGAGTCCCTGAGAATTTCTCATGGACAGAGGAACAAAGCAGATACTGACTCTGTCTTAGAGACCAGGTCAACCTTTGGCCATAGTTTGAATTAGTCACACCATGAAAAGAAAACAATGGGTAAATCTGAAATATTTAATTTTTTAAGATCACAATTGGAATAACATCTGTGCTGAGGAAAAGGGAGCTCTTGGGAAATATGGCCACTCTGTCAGCACTGCATAATGCAAGAGAAAGAATGAGCAACCGGATGAAATTAGAATTGTTCTACACGTATCTGTCAGAATTCTATTGAAGTCCAATGGGTCTTAGCATTTTAAAGGCTGGATTTCATCTGGGGCATTTGCAAATGCTACAAGTCTTCTGCATTTCGAAATTCAAAAATAAAGTAACTCTTTTTCATGACACTTACCCTCCATTTGGTCAAATGCCAAATTAATTAACTTCAAACCCAAGATAATTTATATCCATTAACTCTTAGAATTTATATTTAACTGTGAAGTAGGTAAACCTGATTTAACTGAGCCATACATATCTATCATTCTTCTGAATTTGAAGTACTTCCTTACACGTGGTCCCGTTCACTTTCAGTCATTCTTTGTCCATGCCTATTATCCTTAGCAGGAGAGCTGAATGTCAACCTGGTTTCTTTGGCCTCAGGGATTTCTATGGAAAAGAGTGCTAAGACTGGCCCTCGCAAATTGGCTCTTGAGCCAAGGAGGAAAGCAGTATCAGTGAACACCTTACACCTTAATGAATATGTCCTCTTTATCTACCAATCTATGACCTTTAATTCTCTCTAACTGAACCCATTTTTAAATCTTTTTTGTATTTGACTGAGAAATATGTATCCTTCTTCCTTTTAAAATATATTCCTCAATTTGAATCTGAATTTACTTCCTTCCCATCCCTTTTGAGACTGCTTCATCAATGATCTCATCTTTTATTTATATCCTCATTCATCTCCATCCCTACTCTAAAGGGTTGTCTGGCTTTTCTCTCAAAATCAAAACCAAAACTAAAGTTTTTATGATCCTGCCACACCCACCATCTATTTTCAGTTACTAACAAAGATTTTCTTCTATAATTGCCGCTTCTAATTCCTACATTTTCCTCAAAATTTTCCAAACTCTAGGAAACTGGCACATTTATTAATCTTCTTCCAATTATTCAGCTCAGTGTCATTGCTCAGTTTTAATTTTTTCTTGAAACTTTTGTCCCTATAAGACTTGAGTGTTACCACATTATCATGATTTTATTTCTTCTCTTCAATAACTCCTTCTACAATTTTTCTTCTGCTTTCCCTTTGTCTTACTCTTGGAATCTTCCACAAGGACAATGGGTTGTTACATTCTCCTTGCACAATATCCTCAGCAAATTCACTTACTGCTTTTTAAATTCTTCCTCTTAGAAGTCAACCATTTTCTGAAAGGAAGGTTTTTAAAATGTTATCACAACCTATGACCTTATTCAACCATTCAATCATAACACGTTTATATCCATTGAATACCTTTTATGATCCAGGTGTCGTAGTACATATAGTATGTTTTATCTAATAAGCAATAGTTTGAACTATAAATTCAGTCTGTTTAATTCCAGAGTCTATGCTCTTAAGGCTACATTATAGAGACTACAATTAATATAATTGTCACTAAGCAGAGTATGGCAAACCAAAACAATTTTAAGTCCCTGACCAAGGAATTCCACTCCTTTATTTCTGTTTTCCTTTGATTTGCATGTGGCCTCAGCACACATACATTTACCTCTCTAGAAACATATACTTTTTAAAATTCTAATTGTCCTATATGAACAATCCTACATATAACCTATGAAGAAGCTATCCCTTTCTTCTGTTTCAAAGTCCTGCCCAAACCCTCTACCTGCCACCTCCCAGAAATAAAAATGGAAAGCACAACATATCAACCTAGATCTCATGACAAAATGACCTTGTTGGTCTTGTTTTTACTTTCTATGAGTGAAGGAGAAAAAATGTGATTTCTTAAGAATTTATGGAAGTGTGACTAATGTTTTAGAATATTCAAGGCTGATCTTATGTATTATATTTCATATTCTATCATATTTCTGACAATTACAGATTGCATTGTATTCTAAAGGGGGGAGGCACTGTAATTTCAATATAGAAAGACATGAAAGAACATTATGTTGAGTCCCAAGTACACACATTGTACTTTAGCTTTCTTATTTGTATTAACTTTCCAAGAATCTCTAGTCCAAAATATTGCATCAAACTTTGGCTCTCCTTACTCTCTAGAGAAATATATCAATTCTTCCTTCTCGTTATATTATGTTAACCTGTTCCACAGATGTACTGTTTTGGCCACTTTCATTTAAACTTTCATTACCTGAACAGAGATAACTGGATGCAGAATCTACACTTAGGAACACACAATTTCCTGGAAGAGACAATAATGCAAATAATTAAGTATATTATAAATCAAAACAGAAATTATGCCAACTAAAAATATAACTAACTCTGGGAATGCTTGTGGTTGACTTGGCACATTTTAGCTATGCGTAAGTTGCTGTTTAATTTCATTTCATTTTGCTTAACAACTTCTAGTCCAGCTACTACAAAGTCCTCAGAACTAGTCTATTCTCTGAAGGAGGTATAAAGAGAGAATAAGATTTGTGTCCATACGCTGATTTTATTAGCCTCATTGTAATAATAAGTCAGGTGATAAGGGATTCTGCTAACTAATAAATCGAGGTTCTCAGCCTGGTAGAATTCAGGAATATTCATTAGCCTCCAATTAAAATTTAGCATTTTCTTTTATTATAAACTAGAGGCCCGGTGCACGAAATTCGTGCACGGAGGGGGGGGTGTCCCTCAGCCCAGCCTACACCCTCTCCAATCTGGGACCCCTCAAGAGATGTCCGACTGCCCGTTTAGGCCCGATCCTGGTGGGATCGGGCCTAAACGGGCAGTCGGACATCCCTCTCACAATCCAGGACTGCTGGCTCCCAACTGCTCGCTTGCCTGCCTTCCTGATTGCCCCTAAATAGCTTCTGCCTGCCAGCCTGATCACCCCCTAACCACTCCCATGCCAGCCTGATTGATGTCTAACTGCTCCCCTGCCAGCCTGTTTGCCCCCAACTTCCCTCCTCTGCCGGCCTGGTCACCCCTAACTGCCATCCCCTGCAGGGTTGATTGCCTCCAACTGCCCTCCCTTACAGGCCTGGTGCCTCCCAACTGCCCTCTCCTGCTGGCCATCTTGTGGTGGCCATCTTGTGTCCACATGGGGGCAGGATCTTTGACCACATGGGGGCAGCCATATTGTGTGTTGGATTGATGGTCAATCTGCATATTACTCTTTTATTAGATAGGAGGATAGAGGCCTGGTGCGCGGGTGGGGGCCAGCTGGTTTGCCCTGAAGGGTGTCCTGGATCAGGGTGGGGTTCCCTTGGGCCATGGGGCAGCCTGAGCGAGGGGCCTGTGGTGGTTTGCAGGCCAGCCAAGCTGCTGGTGACCCAAGCAGAGGCTCTGGTATCTGGAATTTATTTACCTTCTACAATTGAAACTTTGTAGCCTGGAGCGGAGGCAAGCCTCCTGCTGGATCCATGGCTGCCGCTTGGATTTGTTTACCTCCTCTAACTGAAACTTGGTATCCTTGAGTGGAGGCCTGGGCCCGCCAGAGTGTGTGGAAAGCTTAGCTTCTTCTGTTGCCGGGGAAACCCAATGGTAGCCATCTTAGCTGGGGTTAATTTGCATACTCGCCCTGATTGGCTGGTGGGAGTGGCTTGGATGGTGGGCGTGGCTTATGTAGCGGAGTGATGGTTAATTTGCATATTATCCTTTTATTAGAGAGATGTAGAAAAACACACCATGGAGTCACACACACACACACACACACACACACACACACACACAGAGTTGTCTTAGCAACACTTTTGTATTGTTACCAGATTTCTAGTTTGTTATAACCCACTACAGTGTTGTAAATATTTCAAAATATTATTTGTCACTACTACTTTGAAATAATACTAATTAGACTGCTACTAGGTATTGTTTATTTTATTTTATTATTATTTTGATCCTCACCTGAGGACAAACTTTTACGGATTTTAGGAAGAAAGAAGGGAGAGGGAGGGAGGGAGAGAGAAACATTGATATGTGAGTGAAATATCAGTTGGTTACCTCCTGCACATGCTCTGACCGGGGATTGAACCCACAACCTGGGCATGTTCTCTGACCGAAAATTGAACCCATGACCTTTCTGTGTACTAGACAACATGCTAACCAACTGAGTCACACTGGCCAGGACTAGGTCTTATTTTTATTTTTAATGCATTAATAAAGAACCATATATCACAAATTTGTTTAATACTTGGATAGCTGTATTTTCATATAATTTTTATTCTGTAGTTTCTATTGTGATCCTATGTATGTTACTTTATGAATTTAAAAAAAATTTTAATATTCTTTCTAGGAGGGGCCCATAGTTTATACCAGAATGTGAGTGTCCAAGAACAAAAAGTCAAATCTTTTATATGAAATCTTGTGCTTTGGAAATTCAAAGGTGGGAAATGCTGATAAAACAAATGGACCTAGCTTTCCAGAGGAAGGAAGGCCTCAGTAACATATGAGCTTTTACATAGACAGGGAATATGCAACAGTGTTAGGAAGGGTAGTCTAGATGGGCAGCGTTAAGTGCCATGAATAAGGACACAGAGCCATGAATGCCAATGACCCTTTTAGCTTGAAGAGTAGGTGACATAGTCTTAGGGATTAGGCCGTTTCTGATGCATAAAGGAATTGGCAGCACATTTCATACCATGCAAAATATTTTCCCCAGAAAGTCACATCTACCCGGGCAGAATCAATGAATTTTAGGGTTGCATCCTTATCTTAGTGCTATTTTTTTTGACTCATCATGTGCAACTTAAAAGAAAAATTACATCATCCCCACTTGGTTCCTATTTGCTCTCAATTATGTAGTATAAAATGTGAGCAGAGATGGTTTAAAACCACAGAAGAGCAGAATAATGCTTGGAGGGAATGGGACCTGAGGGTGCATAACCCACAGGAAGAGATCAAATCACCAAATCATGCAAAGCGACAAGGCCCACAGGCCATTGTTAAAATTCCCTGCTCATCGACACTCCTGTTCTAATCCCTAATGGTTTCTAACCACCAAGATCAACCTCTAACTTGTCTTCATAAACCGATGCCCCATGTGCTCTTTAATTCCTTTTAAGTGGCATAAGGTCACTGACAGAGCTGAGTATATAGTAGACAAGGGAAGAATTTGGCTCTGGGCTAAATTGCAATTCAGTTGAAAGCCCACCAAACTAGTGGTGTTTTTTTTTTCTAACCTAATCCTCTTCATCATGAATGTACTTAAGAGAGAATCTCTGCAGTTCTTTTTTCTGCAACTCTGGTTTTCGTTTGATTCTTGACATATGTTCATTTGTTATTTTTGAGCAGGTTGTATATACTTTTTTTTAAAAAAAGCCACATTAAACTTGATTAACCACATGTCAACCTTGTTACAGAGCAGACCCTGAATTTTTATTTTGTGTGTTTGTTACTTCACATGGAGTAATTAGTGAGTAGGGGTAGCAAACAGACTCCCTTATGTCTTGGCTTTGAGTCTAGATTACAAACAGCAGATAGAGAAATGATGGAAGCTTCTGGAGGAACGTTTCTACCATGGATTAGTTTGCTTTACAATTTCGTAGATTTTCATTGTTTGTTCAACTTTGGATCCAGTTATTTTTGCCCCACTCGCTTCTATGGCTTGTTCCAGCCCAAACTCCCCCAACAGGAGAAAGGCTTGTAAAATAAATGCTAATTGCTACCAAAGGGAATTGACAGGAGTGCTGGATGTAGTGGTGTTGCAGTTACGAAATTCAGACCTTTACCACTGGAGAGGAGAGAGAGGAGAGCGAGAGCGAGCCAACACTTGGACAAGACTGCTAAGTAACTTTTGGAAACAGAGTCTAGAGATGGTGTTGTACCTTGCTCACTGTGACTTCCCGTTCTTTGTTCTATCCTCTCCAGCCTGTCTGTCTATCCTTCATGTTAGAATGAATATTGGAAAAGACACAGCGTCTCTAAAACTCACTGATTTCTCTCTTCTTCACTCCTGCGGAAATGTATGTGTCACACTATTATAGTTGGCATTTACTCACACTGAATTATGCCCATCACTTGTGTATGTCTCCCCTGATTCTCAGAGCTCTGGCAACCCAGTGTGCTTACAACTGCACTCTGGGGATCCACTGTTTCTAAAGTCTGTATTGAGTGTTGCATATGGGTTTAGCACTGGGCTCAGTAGAAGCAAAAAGATATATTTCCAGAGAGATGAGCCTATCAAACAAAGCTGTTAGTAGAACATATATAAGCAATATATAGAAGTATTTAATTAAGGACTATGTAGTTCAGAAGGTCTAAGATAATGTGGAGGTGCGTATGGGATGAGTATTGGGAGAAACCTTCTCAGTAGTAGATATCAAAAGCCAGGCATAGAGATATCCTGACCCTTATTGTCATGGGAACAGTAAGAGTGACAGTAGAGAGAGAAGAAAGATAAGAATTCATTTCTAAAATAGATTGGTTTGTGTATGGATACTTGGGATGGTAGTTTAGTGGGGAAAATTGGATTGAGTCTTTGGGGCTTGGGAGAATTCAAATTCTAGCTCTACCATTTGCTAAACTGGGTAACTAAACTGGGCATCTTTCTTCAAAACTCTGTGCCTCAGTTTCCTCATCTATAAAATGAGGATGATATTACTTCACTTACAAGATTGCTGTGCATACTAAATAAGATAATTCAGGTAAATTTCTTAGAACAATATTTAAGAACAAACACCTAGTAAGCAATGAATTAACATTAGCGGTTATGTTGTTGCTACATTAAAACTGGTTAGGTGCAATAGATTCCAATTGTGCAGAGTATGAAAAAATCAGAAGTTTAAGTTTGGGGTTAAAGGACATGCTGGGCATTGAGACTTTTAAACTCTATAAATCAGCCAGCTAGTGATTCTCTATTCCAAAGCTTTACAACTGTTATTCAGAATATAGTGCTGAACACCTACTTTAGGCCAATGATATGCAAGATTTTGTAGCATCTGGAGAAGTAGGGGGGAGTCTTTATCCATGAAGAATTTGACATTCTTTGGAAAGACAAGACATACATATAAGTAATGAGTCTAAGTAAGAGTCTAAGACCATATCTGAGGAGGTCCAAAGTTAGTGTTTATAATTAGCATTTCCAAATGTTTGACCTAAAGCATTGGTTTCTTCCCAAGAGAAGGTGCGTGTAAAAAAGAGAAAGAAGAAAGGAACTGTAGGAAGAAAAGAACTGTAACCACTGCAAGTGATGTTGAAAAATCATCTTATATTAAAATTACATATATCAACTCATTTAATCTTTCCAACAACCTTATAAGGGAGGTACTTTTTTTCTTCCTTTTTTATAAATAAGAAGCTGAGGCACAGAGAGGGTATATACCCAGGTCACAATAAAAAAAGTGAACCTAGGAGTTCGAACCGAGGATCTGTGGCTCCAGATTCCATGTTCTTCATAATGGTGCCACAACTCACACCTGGACCTGTTGCCTTCAAATAAGGATTGTGTTGAGGGTGAATTACACACACAAGACATTTAAGCTAACAATTTTTTTTTGAGGATTTTAAAAAGAAGGCACTGATAATATGTAACCAGACTATTTGGTATTCTATACATAACGTTTTTGGTACATAAATTGTGTTTGATATACATTATTAACCAAGAAATTGAGGTTGCCATTTACATAAAAAAGATGCACACACTGCAAAAGTGTGTTTTTCTATTGCTCTATGAATGAATAGACTTTTGTGGGGTTTTTTTCAAATATCTTCCACTTTCAGCTTTCTTTTAAAGAGTTTTTGCACTGAAAGTCTCTCCCTGCCCTTCCTTCTCTCTTTTCTTTTATCTCATTCCTTCTCCCACTTCCTTCGTACTGGCATCAAATGACCTAAAATAAAGCTTCATCCAGAGTGTTCGGGTAAATTATGGAAATCCTTTTATCTCTCCAAATTCCACTCAAAATTCTCCTTCTTGTCCCATTTTCCTACTTGCTCCCTACCCAATATGCTCACAAAGACAACGTATTTTGTTTTTGCTGATTTTTTCACCATTTTTAAAATATATGATTTTTTTTATGCTCTGCCTTTTCACATGCTGTTCCCTTTGCTGAGCTCTCTTTTCCCCTTCTCCATATGGCCAATGCTACTTACTATTAAAAAGCCAGCTGAAATGTTACCTCCTATGCTGAGACATCGTTGAACTCTATAGGAAGGCAGGCCCAGAACAGTCTGTTCTTTTCTCTGTCACTGCAGTAAGCACATTACCTCCCTTCACTAATACACATTAGTCTAGGAGTTTTTGAAGAGAAGAATAGTGTTTTATTTACTGTTCTATTATTGGGTTTTGGCATACATAAGACTTCTATAGAGGCTGCTTTTTTTTATCTGTCCATTTTGACAATTATATGTGTCAACTTTTAAGCCTGGACAAAGTGATCTTACAAAGCTAGGTTCTCTAGTTAACACCACTTCTCCATAGCACTGAATGCACTCAAGGAACTCCGAATGTTTGCATTGTTAGTTTACTCAAGATATAGTCTTGAACAGAAGTTTGCTGCCACAATTTAAATTTTGAGGATTTTATAAAGAAGACACTGAGAGTATGTAACCAGACTATTTGGTGTTCTATACATAAAGATTTTAATACATAAATTTTATTCGATATACATTATTAAACAAGAAACTGGGGTTGTTAAATAGAGAACCTACTTTTGTAAGATCACTTTATCCGGGCTTAAGAGTTGCCACATATAATTGTCACCCTATTACACATACAGACATACATATCCCAGATTATATAATTTGACAAAATGAATTGTTGATTTTGATAAGGACTGCCACAAATGAATGGGAACTCTTCTAACCCTCTTTGAGGTTTGTACCCTAGCAAACACCTCCTAGAGTTCTTCATCTGTCATATCCACTTCTCTGTCCATTCATGGGTTCATTCATGATCCATTTTTAAGGCCTTTCCCACCATTCCTGCTGATCTCAAAGATTGAACTGGAAATTGATATTTGGCCACTGCTGCGGCAATTATTTATGTTCTTGTACTCACAGCCTCATGTTGTCTCTTCTCAGTTATTGAATGGAGAAGTCAAGGTAATCAGAAAGTAATACTTACAAAAGAGTGAACAAATAGAGGGGGGAGCTTGTTTTCTGAAGAGACAATCATAACAACTGTTATTTGAGTTCTTAGTTCTAAACCCTCATATGGTACAATTGAGATACTGACTGATCCAATAAATATGCTGTTATATTTTAGTAAATACCACTTGTTTCTTAAATTACCTTGAATAGGTTCTCATTATTATGACTACAAATATATGACTTAATCAGTGCTTCAATGTGACAGTCAATGTTGCTTTCTCAGTCAAAATACCCTACCTCAAATATACTAAGTTTCTTTAAGGCCAAACCCAAATTCCCTTTTTATCTTTGAATTTTTATCACTCTGTAGGCATTAAACTTCTAAATTGCATTACTTATTTTATTCATTAATTCATTCCTTAATTCAACAGAAATTGCTTAACATCTGCCATATAGCAGGAAGCATGCCAGAGACATAACTGTAAACAAGACTACACCTGTGTCTCCAAAATGCCCCTAACCTTCTGCAAGAGATTTACAACAAAATGATATAATGTAATATGACACAATCAAAGTAGAAGTTTGCATGGAGCACCATGGAAACAAAGAAAATAGACAACAGAATTCTGATTTGCAGGGGAAAGAATAGTCTTTTTTATAGCATAATTAGTTGCCTGTCATTCTGGCCCCGTCACTACATTGTAAGAAAGCATAGGCACAGTAAGTATCCATCTCTGTGACCAAAACCAACCATTGCCATCCAGTACAAAGAAGAGTATTTTTCTTGGGTCAAGTTCCTTAGGAAACAACTCAGAGATGGGGATTTATAAGCAGAAATTATTGGGAAGTGTTTTTGGCAACAGACCTCTAAAGGAATAGGAGAGCAGGATTAGACAGAGGGTAAAACTGAGCTTTGATACAATTGTAATGGCGACCTCACTCATCTTGCAGGGAGTTCCAGTTGAGCTGGTTCTTCAGAGATGTCTCACTTTGAGGCAAAGAGAACAGGTCATGGACCATTTATTGGGCAGGGCTGGCCTTTTTGAAGGCCTATAGACTTGGGCCTTCAACTGAGGAAATTCCCAGAGAAGTAGTCAATTGTGAGTTATCAGCAACCTCTACTCACAGCAGCTTGGCAATGAGTGCCACATGCTAACAGAGGAATCTGGGTGTCACATCACAGGAGCTACTGCAGAACCCTGAAAATGATAGCTGCTCAGTAGCTACTGGTAAAAGTTCCATTTCATGTGTTAGCATTCACTATTCTAAAATTTTATTTTTGCAGTACCAGTGAGCATAGTCTTATCTGAGCACTGGATTCTTTGTGTTATTTTCTGAACTGTAGCTCTGAGCTCATTTGACATTTATAGTTGTCTTGTAGGGAACTAAGGGGAAAAGATTCATATTCACATTATGCATCTTGCTAGTCAATGGACAAGGCCTCCCAGCCTGTATCACTCAGCAATTGGAATTTTAATTAAGTCATGATCCCAGATAAATCAGTCATGATCAAGACATTTGCAATTGGCTGACAACAAAGGTAACAGTTAAAGGGAAGTGGCATTAAATGAGTTGGGAGTTCCTTGGATTAAGACCAAGTTAGAAGGGATGGTAACTCTTCCCAAAAATCTAAATCAAAGAGAGTTTTCTCTGGTAAAGACAGTTTAATCAAAACAAAACCCAAAAAGCAGCCAATAAATTTGTTGAGTAAGAAAAAAATAATATGATCTATGCCAAGCTAGCCATCTTAATTCACTATATTGGAAAAGTATAGACCCTCTTCTGTTGGAAGAGAATCCAAAAGCTCTAAATAAATGTCCACCTTAATCAGTACATAAGCAGGTATCTGTTTCACATTTTGGCAAAGGAGTAGCAAAGTGAGCTCTGATTCTCAGTTGTCCAAGTGGTTGCTTACTGAATATAACCTCAACCCTATTTGAGAAAGTTTGCTGACAGTTGACTTGGTTTCTAAACTCTGAAACTCCCAGAGAACACCACCAGGAGAACACTCTTTCACATGAGGATTGGGCAATCTGACCCAGGGGCACCAGAAGGCTATGAGCTGGTTTTCACTGTATTACATGTGGCAATGCAGAGAGGAGTTTTGAGGAAAAGCTATTCATGATCCACTTGAAGGCATCATGGGAGACATGGTCATTTCCATCCTTGCCTCAACTTCTCCTTCTATGAATTGGGGATATATCCCCTGCTACCTTCCTTTAAGGTAGGATGACCCAACAAAACAGGATTGACCAATCTATAAGAAGTTAGGCTATTTACTCCCAATTCCTAGAAATAATTGAAATTAGGTCCTGACACTCTCCTTCCTCTCTCTCTCTCTCTCTCTCTCTCTCTCTCTCTCTCTCTCTCTCTTTCTCTCTCTCTCCTCTTCCCTCCCTTCCTTCTCCCTCACTCTTCTTCAGATCTCTTTTATTTTTCTAAAAATATCTTTATTTGCCCTACCTGGTTTGGCTCAGTGGATAGAGCGTCGACCTATGAACTGAAAGGTCCCAGGTTCGATTCCAGTGAAGGGCACATGCCTGGGTTGTGGGATCGATCCCCAGTGGGGGACTTGCAGGAGGCAGCTGATCCATGATTATCTCTCATCATGGATGTTTCTAACTCTCTCTCTCTCTCTTTCTTTCCCTCTGAAATCATTAAAATATATTTTTAAAAATAAAAATATCTACATTTTTAAAATAAGTAGATCACATATTTAGAAAGCACTTAGAGATCATTTAATTTAACCTTAGGATGCAAGGATCCCTCTCCAATATCTTTCAAATGAGTTGCTTAGCCTCAGTTTAAATGAGTTACAGGGACTCATCTCATTGTATCTGGAGGCACTCATGTAATCCATCTTTTTTTGAGCACCTACAATAAACCAGGCATTGTGCTAGAAAGAGAGCAGTCTAGAGTTCTCTAGTCTTTGAAAATATCTTTTTTTTCTCTTTAGTGGAACTCTTCCTTCTATAGCTTTCATGTCCTGACCTTAGTTATACTTGTTATGATCACACAACACAAGCTTTAGCTCCCCAGCAATAAAATGTGGCAGTAGGCATATGCTATAGGAGCTATCACTACAGCATCAGACAATTGAAAGTGTTCCAATTGCAACCCTGCTTTTTTCTATGCAATGGGCAACATACTTAAATACTCAAAGCTTCTGTTTTGTTCCTCTTGAAAATAAGTGTTATAATAGAACTTAAGAATTTGAAATGAGAATTATATGAGGGTTCATGTAAAGTTCTCAGCCTATCAAAAAGCATAGTGTAATTACTCAATATATAGTAGCTATTATCACTATGAAATGAAGGATCTTTCTTACAGGAGGACGGTTGAGGCAAATAGCACAAAAGTAGAAAAAACACAGCTATTGGCAATTTTGTTCTGTGATTCTCATGTTGCTGAGACTGGTTGACACTTACACAAAGTGTATTTTAGATCAAAACACTTCAAAGATGAGTATAGGTGAGAGACAATCAACTGTAAAATGAACCTCCATTTTGTATGAGATACCAATTAATGGACCATAATGGTCATTTCCATTACTGTGCCTGCCTCGTATTTAGAGTTTTGTGCTAACAAATCAGTCAGAATTTTAATCCCTGTGGAAGAACCTTGGTTTTATTGTATTTCATCGTTTTGTTTCTTTTCTGAAAATCTCAGATCACTTTCAATAATTGTACCTCTTTCTGGAACAAAGTTCAAAATTTTAAATGGAATTTATATATATTATATGTAAAGTTCTAAAATACTAAAGACTTATCTTACACATTCCCTAAATGACTTCTCTTTCTTTCTTTCTTTCTTTCTTTCTTTCTTTCTTTCTTTCTTTCTTTCTTTCTTTCTTTCTTTCTTTCTTTCATCTTACTTGATACTTGGTGAAGAATATAAATATAATATTGGTTTCATTTTTCCCTGTTGCTAAGTGATCACCTCCCAAAATGTGGTTACATATAATTTTCCTCATTTTCTCCCCAGAACAGGAGTATTTATGGGTAATGGCTGTTTACCTTATAAATTAGGTATAGATGATGCATTGTGTAAGGTCACAAGAGTAAAGTTGCTGATTTAGCTGTGGGATGAGGCATGCCTACTATTCAGACAAGGAAAGGCTACAAGATTCCTACCCATTCCTGCTCAAAATTTTCTAGAAAACCATAAAATGTCAACATCTCTTAGGAAATAAGCATAATAAGTCTTTGTTTGCTTCTGAAGCAACTCCTTAGAGACTCAGATCAATCAAAGGATGCCCCTGGGCCATGCTTTCCAGAAAGAAAAAAAAAAATCTTTGAAGGTATTGTTTTAGAGGCTGTAAATCTACGCCCATGTTTGCTGGCTGTCCAGACCAACTTTAATCACTTACTGAACAGAATCATTTATAAGACCAAGGAAAAGCTAGGCATTTCCAAAGGGACTCCTCCGCCCCACGCTCCCCCCCCCCCCCCCCCCCGCCTTAAATCTTACATTCATCTCTTACAGATCTCATCAGAATGTGAGAAGAGACTTAGTTTCTTAGTAAATTAAATATCTCTCACTGGATGCTGAGGCTAGGGAACCAAGATTCAATATGATTGTAAAATATGAAATCTTCTGGATGAATCAAAACCATCTACGAGCCAGATTCAGCAGTAAGAAAAGCAAATGATACTGCTGAGGCCCAGGATGGCATGCTTTACATTAACAAGGGAGAAGTGTTTCCAAATCCTGCCTTCAGACTGGAAGTCATGAGGTTCTTTTTAAGCACTATGGGATTGGGGCCTGTGAGGAAGGCCAGACAGATGGGTTTGGAGAGGCAAATTTAAATACTGAGCATGGTAACCTAGTACAGAAGAAGCATCCACGATGATATAAAGCAAGCATGTCAAACTCGTGGCCCTTGGGCTGCATGCCTCATTTTTTTGGCCTGTATTAGCCTTTGAGTTTGACATGCTTGATGTAAAGGATATTTCTTTTTTTAAAATGTGTTTTTATTGGTTATTAGAGAGAGAGAGGAAATAAAAGGGAGAGAAACATTGATGAGAAACATTGATTTGCTGCCTCCTGCACACCCCTACTGGGGGTTGAGCCCACAATTTAGGCATGTTCCCTGACTCTGAATTGAATTATTCATGAGACAACACTCAACCAATTGAGCCACACAGGCCAGGCAAAGGATATTTCTTTCTTTTTTAAAAAATATATTTTTATTTATTTCAGAGAAGAAGGGAGAGGGAGAGATAGAAACGTCAATGATGAGAGTGAATCATTGATTGGCTGCCTCCTGAACCCCAATACTGGGGAATGACCTGCAACCCAGCATGTGCCCTGACTGGGAATTGAACCGTGACCTCCTGGTTCATAGGTTGATGCTCAAGCACTGAGCCATGCAGGCCGGGCAAGGATATTTTTTAGTTCAATTTGACAATGACTTAGAAGCAATGAGCTAGTTGATACCTTTCCTCTAACTGATTCAAGCCTTGGAAATCTTCATTTTCTTGCAGACAAGAAAATATGACTTATTCTGTATATTATTTCATAAAATCAAATACATTGTCTCTCGGTATTTACAGAGGATTTGTTCTAGGATCCCCATCCCCCCATGGATACAAAATCTGAGGATACTAAAATATATAAAACCAGGCGCTTGGTGCATGGATTCGTGCACTGGTGAGATCCCTTGCCGTGCCCTGCAGCCAGGGAGGAGCTAGAGCCCAGGCCTGGCTCCATGCTGCTCCTGCTCATCCCAGCCCCACTGTGCCTGCTGTCGGCTCACGCCCAGTCAGTCCTGATTGGGAGAGCCTGGCATTTGGCGCTGGTCAGTCAGCTGAGCAGTGCTCCCGCTGTGGGAGTGCACTGACCACCAGGGGGCAGCTCCTGTGTTGAGCGTCTGCTCCCTGGTGGTCAGTGCATGTCATAGCGCCCGGTGGACCAGTTGAATGGTCACTTAGGCTTTTATATTATAGATGACATAGTAGTATTTGCATATAATTTATACACATCCTCTAGTATACTTGAAATTATCTCTAGATTACTTATAATACCTAATATGATGTAAATGCTATGTAAATAGTATGTTATACTGTATTGTTTGTGGAAAAATGACAAGAAATAAAAGTCTGTACACGTTTAGGATAGACTCAACCATCCTGGACCTATCTACATAGTACATGTCAGCAGCAATGTAACATTTTATTTTAAAATATTTTCCATCTGTGGTTGGTTGACTTCACAGACGCAGAACCAATGGATCTGGAGCACCGACTGTACAGGCAGGAATTTAGAGGAGAAAAGTCAACATCACAAAAGACAAGTAAAATGAACAGTTTTGATTGCTAACTTTGTAAAGAAAATGACAGTGATCACAAGAGTAAGTTGTTATACAATGCTTACATGTACCACTGTCAACTGGCAAGAATTAGTTCACAATAAAAAGGATTGTTGCAAAAATATACAAGGAGGAGAAAAACAATAGGAAACTCTAAAAGGTCAAAAGAGCTAGACCTACGGATAACTGTAACTTTACACTAAGTGGCCAGATTATTATGATCTCTGAATGCATAATAATCTGGCCACTCAGTGTATATTCTATATAATAAAAGGCTAATATGAAAATTGTCCCCTCGACCAGGAGTTCGACCAGCAGGCATGCCGGCCAACTGCCCATGTCCCCTCCCCCTGGCCAGGCTGGCCAGACCCCACCCATGCACGAATTCATGCATCGGGCCTCACACACACACACACACACACACACACACACACACACACACAGAGTGGCCAGATTATTATGCTTTCAGAGATCATAATAATCTGGCCACTCAGTGTATTAAGATTCAATTACATCTTTAAGAGGCCACTATTTTTTACTAAGTTTCCCCATTCTCCCTCTTTCCCAGTCTTCTTCTTAGCTAGAGTGGGTCTATAAGTATAGCAGACACTTGAATGAACAGTTTGCTTTTAAATACAGGTAAAATAGAAGTTGAAGTATCCATACTGACTTTTCCTGGGAATATAGATAAAGACAGGTAGACTTGATCTCTAAGTACTAAGCATCTTAGGATAAATTCTATGTTCCTTGGATAAAGAGTTATGTCTTCTTCATAGTTCTAATCAGAATTCTTTGCACATTTTGGATTCTGTAAATATTTGTTTAGTTAAATTGACATTTTCCACTCTTGTATTAAATGCATGAAAATGTCCATTTCCTTCTTTAGTGAAATAATGTTGAGGTAAGTTTGACAGTTCACTGCATCGAGAATCACTAAAAAATCCCCTTTGATCAAAGTTAACTCTTCGATTTTCCTCACTGCCTTACACTGTATTGACATGCATTCCCTCTTCCATCATGATGACCTTGATTGCCACAATGAGTAGAATAGGCTAAAACTGAGGTGAGATTGTAAAATGAAATATTTCAATGAGAGAAGGGATTTTCTCTAGTTTATATATATGAAAAAGTATTCTTGTGCTGATTCTATCCATTTCCCTCCTCCCACAGAGTTCATCTAGAGATTGTGGAATCACTAAAATTGGCAATATTCTGTGAGCCTAACATATTTGGTTTGCTTTAAATTATTCCAGAATATCAAAATGTCATGTTTGTGATGAAGAGTGTGCTAGGATGTAGTGCTGACAACTTGGAGGAGTGTGTGGATTGAACTAAACGGGGTTGATGATATTGTGGAGGCATGTGGCTCTTATCTTTGAGATCTGTGTTGACCTCCAGGCAGAATGACTGTCTCCTGCCCTTGTACTCTTACAGCAAGTTTATGTTCTATTTCTCACCTAGTCTATTGAGCCTTTTTTACACTCTGTGGCTTTGATGGCAGTTTGCTCCACTAGATTTTAGGCTGTAAAAATACAGCGGTCATTTTCTTACATATTATTTTTACCCTCCCAACTTTTTTTCCTTCATATGAGTTCTTAGGAAAAACAACAGTTTAATAAGAAGTAACTCAAAATCCTAATGTTAATACTGGAGTCATAATATAAATAAAGGTAATTATACTAATGTTTTCATGATCTTTGCAATGTAATGGTTTCCAAGGTGGGGTGCAAGCATAATGGGAGATAAGTGCAAATCATTAAGTTGAAGGAAGAAAATATTAGAAAATCTACTTATGCTTAGTTTTAGCTCATTCTTTATACTTTTAACCAGAAGTTCTTCAGTTCTTCAAATGTGAATTCACCTAGCATAATTAATTTAAGGAGCTTAACCCCTAATAGCTGGAAAAGGAAATATATTTCTAGAAAATCAAGATTCATAGAAAGTTACATATGTACATAAATTCACATATACTTTACATCATTATTTTTATAATAATGGATAAATCATAATATATAAATATGTGTATACATGTCTGTATTCATGTTTATCACATTTTATTCTAAGATGTCTTTAAATGCTAAAATGCACCAGCAATTTAATAAAATTTTTAAGGGAAAATAATTCTATATTAAAATGAAAATAATAAATTATAATTCACTTACCAACCTTAGAAATGTTAAAATGGGGCAAAACACAGTTTGCTTTAGCTTAATTCCCTTTTCAGCCCCCATGGCCCTATTTTATATGCATACAAAAGTAAAAGAGCTAAAGATCAAGACAAATTTTAATATCTAAATAAAGAAAAAATAAAACAAACATAAAAAGATGTTAAGTGTGCTCATCTTTGAATATTGGCACTACAGTAATTTTATTTTTCTTTATTTTCACTTACTGCATTTTCTTAATATTTCATCACCTGTATAGATTTTAAGTACTAATGTTGAATATAATATTTAAATTAAAATAATTTTTAAATGTTTCAAATAATATTGAAAAATACATACACTATATAATCATAGAATTCTATCTGCGAAAGCATTTTAATGTCAGCTGAATAATTTACATAACTGTCTGACTGTAGAAGTAGCTAAAAATCCAAAAAAACTTATACTCAGAGGAAATGAATAAAAGTCATGTTTTTATTTGTGAAAGTATAACTATTCCACATATTAAATATAAGCCAATCCCAAGATTGGACAAACTGAACTGTGAAGAAGGCTAGTTTTAACATAAGAGGTTTAGGAAGGATCTAAAGAAATAAGTATATAATGAAAAGATTTCAGAACAAATGACCAGTGGTAGGATATCTAATGATAGTAATAATTTATATTAATAAATTAAAACACATATGTTTAGTATAATACAAGTAAAATACTGATCAATGAACACATTAGTAAAGATATTAGTACACTCCTAAATGTAATAAATTATAATTAATATTGAATTTATGCTAGATTTCAGACAGTATTCTAATTGCCTTTCATACATCCACTCATTAAACACAACTTTATGAAGGACATGCAAAATTTCCATTTTAGAGATGGGGAAAATGAGGCAGACACAAAAGTGTTAGGTAGAATGCTTAAGGTAAAAAGAGTAGGTAAGTATAACAAGTTGGTCATGTTCTGGAACCTGTAACATACACTCCCCATAAATATCTGGACAAAAGCAAGTACATAAAGTCCAACAGTAAACTACTGACTTCTCTATCAAAAAGGACAGTCCATTGAAAAACATTTTTAAATACCTGATAATTGCTGAACATATTGCTAAGTATAATGGGAGTGCAAAATAAAAGATAAATGGCTTAGAGCTTTGGAATCACATATCTGACCTCACCACTCTATTTGACGGCATGCAGTTATGAAATTGAGCACTTTGTAAATCTCAGTTTTTGATTATCTGGAAAGGGAGATAAAATACATCACATTGTTTTATGAGGGATAATAGAGAATTTATGTAAAATATTTAACATAGTGATTTGGTATGTAGTAAGTACTCAACAAAACTCAGAATATAGATATATATGCTCTTTTAGAACATACACATGATTCCTTGTAAGCTTAAATTATTTAGATGAATAATATGTTTTACAAAACAAAATTTTTCAAATATCAAGAAACTTAGAGAATTCAAGAATCTTTGTCTTTGGCAGCACAAAATAGTGCACTTGCAATTAGGAAATGGAAGCATAATTACCTTTTATTTTAGGTTAGTCACAATGATGAAACACTGCTTGTTTCAGATTAGAGAAATAGAATTTCCCTATACTTATTCAGTTTTACTATCTATGCATAATTAACTTTTTAAATCGTCCCCTTTAAAATATGTGATTCGGAGGTTCTTTTTCCTTTTGCTTCCAATGTCACACACCCATGCAATGCTCACTTGGAGGACAGAGCCATTGTCCAGAGAGTGTGGTGAAAACCCCCAGTGGAGTCTCCACGTGAAACGGGGCAAGAATTGAATGAATGTGCTGCAGCAACTCCTCTGCTCCCTGGAGGGAAGACCAGATGATCCAATACCGCTTGCTCATTCACAGTTTCTATGATCTCTAAACAGAAAAACAAAACATTGTCTCAATTGCAAAGGGAGAAACGTGGTTTTCTGAGAAATGTTTTCATGTGTTCCTACCCTACGTAGTCACTCTTTGGTGACCCTGCCCAAAACTTCAGCAGCACAGACAGAAACCTCCCCTTAACTTTTTGGCAAAATATTTGGAAACATCCTTAAGGCAGAAGCTGGTAGAGGAAACGAAGCTTTTCAGGCCCTCACTGGTTTGGCTCAGTGGATAGAGCGTCGGCCTGCAGACTGAAGGGTCCCAGGTTCAATTCCAGTCAAGGGCATGTACCTTGGTTGCGGGCACATATCCAATAGGGAATGTGCAGGAGGCAGCTTATCTGTGTTTCTAACTCTATCCTTCTCCCTTCCTCTTTGTAAAAAAGTCAATAATATATATATATATATATATATATATATATATATATATATATATATATATGTAATTTTTTTTTAAAAAAGAAGCTTTTCAGGTTTTTTTCTGTTCAAATAGCTGACATCTGGAGTCATAGGCTCTTTCTTGCAAGGGTGTAAGAAATTTCTTCTTTCTTCTGAACCAGTTCTAATTATGTCTATTTGGGAGCAAGGTCATAGCATAATATGTGCTAAGGTTGAGAAGTGCCAATAAGCCAGGAGGACATCAGCTTATGAGCACCTTGAAACTCCATAACATTATAAAATATCATGCTAGAAAGAACCTCGGAGACCTTCTAGCCCTATATTTTAGAACTTAAGAAACTGAAATTCCAAAGAGACTTCTTGACCCCTGAGCTCATTCTTGAGCACCCAGCCCATGCGTCTCCTCCTTGCAGAAGCCGCCCCTGGCCTCTTGTTAGCACAGCTCACCATTTTTTTCTGCAGGCCACCACTGGGACTAGCACATACCTTTAATATTACCAATTTGCGTATGTATTTCTCTTTCCCAATTCTTCAAGCTGAGGTGATTTGCCTTGGTGAGGTTTATAACTTCTAGAGGGTCTGTGGATGTCCTACTTTTTGGAAAGGGGGTACCTTGCATAAGTCCTTCAAATTGTATACAGAATTGTATTTACAAGTTTATGTGACTTGTACAGTTTTCTGTGGACAGACACCAACGGTTTCAAATTCTTGAAGGAGTGTGTTATTGATAAAGGCCAAACAATCCACTTTCATGGACTGTTAGTCCTATGACAACAACTCAGTCCATGCCTCATTTATCTTATTCTCCTATCCTACTTCAGAATTTGTCATAGAACACATTCTCACGTTTTGTTTGGTGAACACATTAAAATTTGGCCCCTAGTTACTTAATTAATTGATGTCAAAATGTGTGCTAGAATGTAGTGTTATATTCCTTGTAAAGGGCATTTCTATTATTTGGGTTCTTCTTTCTTAGGCCATTATCTGATCAAAACTAAAATTTAACTAATACATTTCTAGCTTCCATGTACATTACCTCCAATGTCCTTATATTTCATGGCCCAGAAGAGCATAGAATCTATAAAACAGGAAATCTCATGTAGCCACTGCTTTAATATTGAGGAAAATGTCTGTAATTTCAAGCCAGAGGAAAACTACTCAATCCCAGCTCTTTCATGTCTCAACTTTAGGCCTTCTCTCTAAACCTCGTGATTTTCCGCATTTTCACCTCAAATAAATAGTCACTCTACTTAATATTGTTTTTGCAAAAGTTAATTGACATGAACATGAAAGTAATATATACAAATCCAAGGTCTTGGTAGAAAACAAAAGGTTTTAACGTTATATGCATGCATTAACTGAATATCTATGAAATTTCATTTTCATTTCCATACAAATACATCATCTTTTATGCTCCCTCTAGAGATATCAAAAATAGTGCCTATTAAGCATGACATTTTATATCTATTTCTCAAAATTTGCAGATAGTGTGAACTTGAATGCCAAATATGCCCAAAAAGAAACCCAGAATTTGATTCTTTAAGGGAATAATTTTTATTCAACCAGATTACAGTAGACAGATAGTGTTCTTGTAATCTGCTAGGTTTATTTTTCTACTACACATTACTGAGATCAGAGGTCTTTGAAGGTCTCATTATTGCCTGTTGCTATCATGTCCACATTTTCTGTTCTTTGGTACATGTTGAAACCTGAGCCTCAGTAAATCAAACTTATCAAGGCAGCTACAGCCTCAGATCATTCATATCCCTAGCTTTCTATTTTTAAGTAACATCTTTATTTCTGATTTCTAGCATTTTTTCCTTATAAGCATAGCTATGTATCTTATGTTTTGTTATTTTTCATCACAAAGTTTCTTGCTATTTTTAGTAAGAGAGATTCTTAGTCTATGTTGTCTTAATCACATGTTTTCTACCCTTGATTCTTATTAAAAAAAAGATATGATGAGTATAGACATTCAGCTCAAGTCATTATATATATATACCATAGATGGGTCAGTTAACATCCTAAAGGCTCAAATGTTTACATATGAAAATGGGGCTAATAATTCCTGTACTATTTACTTACAGGGTTTCTGAGTAGCAAATGATAAAAATGTATGTAAAAGTACTTTGGACAGCACAAGTTGTGACACAAACATAAAGAACTGCTATAACTCTGTCATTGATTATTCGGTATTAGAAACATATTAGAAACCCTTATATCCTCCAATACAAGTGGAGTGGATATTGTCTCCAACATTTATAAGATGCATGACCTTGAATCAGTCACATAAAGTCTGTGCCTCACTTTTCTTGTTTGTAAAAATTGAGAAAATAAATACTTACCTGATAAGGTAGTTGAGGATTAAGCACAAGAATATGATACTGTGTTTAGAGCAGCTCTACCCAAACACAGTTCACAGATAGTGCTGATTCAAGAACTGCTATTGTTCCATGATAAGTACCAAAATTTAAAGAAATTTTCATGAGTTTCACAGTAATTTTATGTCTGTTAAATCTAATAATTAAAAAAGCACATGCATTTTGTGTCTTTTTATTTTATTTTGTAAAGAAAATCCTTTATCATAGATAGCTTAGGAAGCACTGATTTAGAGGCTCCTACATAGATAGTATTATGCAGGTATTATCTTTTATTGTAATACTATTATCACAACAGTCATAGAACAGTCTCTTTTAAAATGAGACATTACCACCATTCCCTCTGTGGAGGCTATTAAATAAGTAATTTGAAAAGGCTACAGCCTGTATGATTCCAATTATATGACATCCTGGAGAAGACAAAATTTTGGAGATTAGTGATTGTCAAGGGTTCCTGAGGAGGGAAAGGTGAACAGAGCACAGAGGATTTTGGGGGACAATGAAACAATGTTTCATTGCATGATACTACAATGGTAGATAGATATCATTATATATTTGTCATAATTTCTGGAACATACATCACTAGTATGAACCCTAATGTAATCCATGTATTTTGAGTGATAATGATGTATCAATGTAGGTTCATGAACTGTAACAAATAGACTGCTCTGGCACCAGATGTTGATAGTGGGGGAGGTTGTCCATGTGTAGGGGCAAGGGGGAAAAGTCTGGTCTTGTAGATAAATGCCTCAAGATTAATTGTATAGCCTATGAAACAATTAATTTGACACTTTTCTCATACCATACAACAAAATTTATTCAGATGTAGTTTAGCCCTAAAGTTGAAAGGTAGTTAAAAGCTTCTAAAAGAAAATATATAGAGCCCTAACCGGTTTAGCTCAGTGGATAGAATGTCAGCCTGTGGACTCAAGGGTCCCAGGTTTGATTCTGGTCAAAGGCATGTACCTTGGTTGCGGGCACATACCCAGTAGGGAGTGTGTAGGAGGCAGCTGATCAATGTTTCTCTCTGATCTATGTTTCTAACTCTCTATCCCTCTCCCTTCCTCTCTGTAAAAAATCAATAAAATATCTTTTTAAATAAGAAAATATATAGAAAAACCTTCACAATCTTGAATTCAGCAAAGATTTCTTAATCAAGAACACATATACATGCACACATGTACAATTACTAACATAAAGTAAAAGATTAATGCTTTAGATTTAATTAAAATAGATCATTTTAGTCATCAAAAACACCATTAAGGAAAACAATAGTGCAAAACATAAAGAAAGATATTAGTATAAATTTTATAAAGAAATTGTATGCAGAATATATAAATAAATGTTACAAACTAGTAAGATAAATACAACAATATAATTTAAGCACATGTCAAAGGATGCAAATAAGCATTTCACCAATAAGGTTATCCAAGTGGCCAAAAGGCGTAAGAAAATGTGTTTTCTTTATCATTATTTATCATCATGGAAATGCAAATTAAAACCATACAAACCTACCCCTACACACTTAGCTGAATGACTAAAATCTTTAAAATCTGACAATATCAAGTGTTGGTGAAAATAAAAAAAGAAAGCAACAGGATCTCTGACTACAACTACAATGTTGATGTTATTTCAAACCAATCAAACCACTTTAAGAAGCTGTACAGTAATATCAATTAAAGCTGAATGTGTGCATACACAATGGCATGGCAATTTCTGATCTTGCTAAAATGTAACAGAATGTATACACATTGCACCAAAGGAAACGTATATGTGTTCATAGCAGCTTCACTCATAATTGTACCAAATTGTAAGTAGCCCAAATATTCACCAACATTAATAAATCATTACATATTCATACATTAGAATATTTGGCAATAAAAATTGAACTAGGCTACAAGGTAACCAAAGGGATAAATCCAAAATCATAATAGTTAGCAAAAAAAAAAAAAAAAAGAATCAAACTGAAAATAGACACATAAGAGTTCATACTATATGATTCCATTTATATAAACTAATGAAAACAAATTTTTTAAAAATATACTGTATATTTTATTGATTTCAGAGAGGAAGGGAGAGAGAGCTAGAAACATCAATGATGAGAGAGCATCATTGATTGGCTGCCTCCTGCATGCCCCCTACTGGGGACCACGCTCGCAACCCAGGCATGTCGACCAGAATTGAACCTGGGACACTTCATTCCCCAGGCCGAGGCTCTATTCACTGAGCCAAGCCAGCTAGGGCAAGATGAAAACAAATTTAAGGTGATAGAAATCAGAATAGTGATTACTTTTGGGAGTTGACTGTGGGTCAGGGGGAGGTAGTTATTTCTGCAGTATAAATCATGTTCTATATATTTATCTTGGAGATGGTTATATGCCTTTAATTACTTTTTACAGATTTTCAACTTATATACAGTATCTAATGTTTGAACATTTTGCCTATGGTAAACTTCAATAAAAAGGTAACAAAAATATTTTGAAGTATACCTCATATTTGTTTTGTCATATACTTCAGTGACTATTAGAAGATAGGCCTAATGCCTTTTCAGTTCTTCACTGAATATTGCCTTTCTCCAGGGCATTGTGCCAGATGTAGTTGGAACAGAAGAAAAGTTGACATCTGGCTCCTACCCTGGTCCAGCTTACTATGCAATAGAGACAGGATGAGATATGAGCACAAATAATAATACAAGGCAGAAAGTGATGTGGGCCACATATGGATTACAAAGGGGCCCCAGAAGTCTTGAAGGAAGAGAGGGCATTTGAGTGGAACTTTAAAGGATTTCAGCTAGTAAGATTTCAAATAGTGCAGATAAAAAATAGATTTCTCTGCAGGAAAAAGAATGAAAGAACATCAAAAACCTGCAAATCGGTAGTTACAAAACATAGGAAATACACTCAGTAATTCTGTAATAACTCTCAATGGTGCCCGGTGGGTATTTGAATTATTATAGGGAACACCTTGTAACCTATATGAATATCTATTCAATGTGCTGTATACCTGAAACTAATACAAAAAAGTATTGAATGCAAACTGTAATAAAAAAATAAGATTTAAAAATTGTGCATCTATGCAAATGTGGAGGGTGTGTGTGTGTGTGTAATCTATGTGAAAACAAAGTATGAATATGGTCTATGGGAATTGTGATAAGCATCTCCAGTCCAGCATATGAATTAATTGAAATGGAAATGTATTGATAAATTGAGTAGAGTTGGAAAATATTGAATACAGACTTGCGTTTCTGCAATTGCTCTTCCAGGGTTTGGAGAATCAGGACCGTGGTGTTTTGAGGGGACCTGAACTAGCAATCTTGGGAAATGCTTTTAATGTAAGAATCAAGAGGACGATTTTGCTGGAATGTAGTACTGAGCAAAGGAGGAGTTGGAAAGAGAAGTTTAAAAAGCAGTTTGAAATTAGTCTGTTGAGGGTCATGAGGTCTAGACCAAGGATTTGGTATTATACTTATGATCAGGAGTGTTTGATGGCTTTTGATCAGCTGTATGACATCGAAAAAGCCACATTGAAGGACCACTGACCTGACATTGAACAGAAGAATAGAACTGCTCTACCAGCCCCATCAATAAGGCCAGGGCACAGGTGCTTATATATGATTTCTAGGTGCATATTTCTCTCCCAATACCAATAAACCCAGAGAAAGGGAGGTAACTAGCCAAGGTGACGATGCTCAGAAGTGGATTTTGCAGGTAGTCGAAACAGACCTGCTCTCTGTCCCAAATTTCCGGGATTCTCAGATGTGGCAGTGAACAAGAAAACTTGTTAACAGGCCACATCTGTTCAACACAAACAGATTCATGCACATGGCTGGAGTCAGGCAGCAGGGTGCTTGCCAGTGTTTTCCTAGAAATAGGCTCCATCACAGGTGACTGTCTCTACTAGCTCCATGATTTAGGGTGGGCAAGAGTAAAGTGTACTTATGGGATGTATGTAGCAGGCGGCAAAGATGGGAGAGGGAAGGAGACCTTGTTGTCTTAAAAGAAAGGTTTCTTTATTACTTTACCTGCTTTATGACTGTGTCTCCTGAAAATGACTTCAGGTCATCTCCCTCGTAGTGGTGTTTTAAAGATTCTTGGAGGATGGCTTCTGCTCTCTTCACAGTATGAGACCTGGGCAATGGGCCAAAGTTGTTTTAAATCGCAGTTGCAGTTCTGGCTCCTTTCATGTGAATATGGGCCAAAAGGAAGTCTAATAACTTATCAAGTTGAAGCACCTCAGGGAGGTCCAGAAGCAGGAATTTTTGAGAAGCAATTTAGGGAGTGTGGTTATTAACTCTTGACCTGACTGAAGCCCTTTTTGAGCTACTATTTGTATTTGGTCAATTGAGTAACTTTTTTTTTTCTTTCTTTCTTTCTTTCTTTCTTTCTTTCTTTCTTTCTTTCTTTCTTTCTTTCTTTCTTTCTTTCTTTCTTTCTTTCGATTTCAGAGAGGGGAAGGAAAAGGGAGAGAGACATAGAAATATTAATAATGAGAGAGAATCATCCATCGCTGCCTCCTGCCAATCCAATCTGGGCATGGGCCCTGACTGGGAATTGAGCTGTGATCTCCTGGTTTATGGGTCAACACTCAACTACTGAGCCACACCAGCTGAGCATTGAGTAATTCTTTTCTTTTCTTTCTTTCTTTTTCTTTCTTTTTTTTTTTTAAGACAACTGGCCTGAGAATCCTGAGACATAGGTTGGTTTGTTTGTTGAAACTTTTAAGTTAATTGTTTCATTGACCAACTCCAATCATCACTCTCTGCCCAGTTCTCTCCTCTGTAAAATCGAGATTGCATGGGCCTGGTGTTCCGCATTAATGTCTTTAAGGTAGAAGTTCTGTGAAAGGGCACAACATAAATTCATCTCAGTAAATTATTTATGCAGCGTCTCTTATTGACTGTAGTCACAGCTTCAAGGAGTTCAAGAAATATTTAGGACACACTTTCTAGTTTCCAGGAGGTAAAGACATAACCTACAAAGCAGAGGATGCCGAATTCCTTAGAAGCTGTTGTAGAGGAGACTGTGCTGTGCAATTCATGTTTCCACCCTGCCCTCCATCCTTTTCAGGTAGAAGTGTTCATTCCCCCAGCAGTGTTGACAGCTGACAGTTCACAGATAATCCTCTTTATGTCTACTGCCCTTGGTCTTTGCCATAGGCCCTCACCTCCAATGACTGTTAGAGAGATGTAAAGCCCTTGGCCTTGTTGGAATAATTCAGAACCATTCTGAAGAGCCATCACAGCTCCGGAGCTCCTCATGCCGTTGGCTATGGCCCTTGTAGAGACAACATGGCCACCCAACATTTCCTTTGCACAACCCCACTCCCTTCACTTCCCCAGATCTGTGGATCCCTACAGAACTCTCCAATATAATTCCTTGCAGTGCTTGCTTTGGCAGCACATATACTAAAATTGGAACAATACAAAGGAGATGAGCATGGTCTCTGCACAAGGATGACATGCAAATTCATGAAGTGTTCCATATTTTCCAACCAATTAAATCTAAAATTAAAGAAAACACACTTTTATACTAATATCCAGAGTCGTCTTCTTGGGGAACTTGAGTTGTAGTAAGTAATCAGAGGGAAAAAGTGTTATGGGGATTCACAGAGGGAAGAAAGCAAATACTGTCTTGGTAACATGAAACAGGAAACATTGCCTGTGAGAGATGGTATTTGTGCTGCAGTTTGATTGATGTGCGTGTGTTTTTCACTGGAAGAGGTGGTGGAAGAGGAATTAGGGAAAGAACTAGACATTACTGTATTGACAGAGAATAGGATAAGCAAAGACTCAGAGATCAGAAGGTGAGATACATGAGTCCAAAAAGTAATGTCCATAGAGGCTGACTATCTTCTCCCATTCACAGGCAGTACAAGGTCAGGATGAGAAGAAGGATGAGTGTTCATATGGAGGGTCCTAAACCAGGCTTAGAATGATGCACTAGATCAGAGAGGGAAGGGCAAGCCTAGGAGGGTTATCTAATGGAGAGCTATACAACATGGGCTATGCTTTCAAAGAATGACCCAGGAACTAAAATAAGGAAGTGCTGTAAAATGGAAGATATTGTAATCTTCAATCACATAAAAATTAGATGGTTTTCAATGAAATGAAGCTAGGAAAAATATCAAAGCAGGTTGAAAATTAATTTTAATATCTGGAATATGCTTTTTTTGTTTTTAACTTAATGATTATTTAGGCCAGCTAGCTTGAGGATGCCTGGAAAAAGAGAGGGGTGGGGTGGAGAAGAGGGGAGATGGGAGAGAGAGAGAGAGAGACAAGAGAGAGAGAGAGAGATTTCTCTGTTTCTCTCTCTCTTTTAATTATTAATTTTACTTCATGACCAGTCAATTATGGGATCACAGCTCTCCAGTTCTGTTGCCTTGAAAAGTAGTCAGCAAATTGAATGCTCTGAAATTCTAACTTACAACATTAACTGAGTCAAGGATGACTGGCTCATATCATATCTTGGGATTGAAAGAGAACATTCTGTGAAGTGCTTCGCAGTGCCTGGTACATAAGAAACACCCTGTACAAGTAACTCTGGATATTGGCTCTACCACTAATGCTCTGGACCAGCAATTTTCAATTCGTGTGCCATGGCACACTGGTGTGCCACAATAATTTTTAAAACATACAATACCTGACTATTTATCAGGGGCACTGACCTCTTTTCCCTTAGATTGTCAAATAAAAAAATGACAACAGCCAACACAACAATAGCCACCCATTGTGAATTAATCAAAATTATACCTATTTTGGTCAGATCAGCAAAAAAAATGTTTTAGTATGCTGCAGAATTTTAGTAATTAGTTTATGAGATGCAAAAGGTTGAACATCGCTGGTCTAGACCCTTTGTAAATAGTTTCACACCTATGAGCCTCTAATTCCTCACCTAAAAAAACGAGTTGCTGGTTTTAGTTGACTTATTACCTTCTATACTGTTGATGCTAAGTTCCAAGTATGATTTTCTTTAAAATAAAATAAAAACATGAATTTGTTCATCTCAACTCAACAAGATTGATAAACTCAGTGAACTCCCTTTCCAGAGACAGGTGAAGAACTTGAAAGAGGGGAACAAGATGTCATTGTCTTCAGTCCCTGCCAGAGCGAGCATCTGTTTTGAAATTATCTGGTTAACCGCGCATTGTTCTGAGATTCTGTGGGTGTTGAATCTGCCAAACGTTTTTTGTGTTGTTTTTTTGTTTTTTTTGTTTTGTTTTTCTACTCCAACTACTCATAAAACCTTTGCACCCTTTGCTGCTTGGTTTTGAGCCAGAGCCAAGGGCCCTTAAAGAGTCTTTCCGTGACATCTAGGACTTTTCTGCGAAACACTGCACAGTCAAGCACTGGCTCAAATCTAATTCATGGACAGATTCCTGTTCCTCTGCTGTGCTTCCCATATCCTTACCAGGTGTGAGGAAAAGCTTCATGGGCATGCAGTATGTCAACACATCAGCACAGCTCTGATTGTAGCAGGGCGCCAGCAGACGGCAGCCAATAGCTGAACTTGCTGCGGCTGAAAAAATAACACATTCCCTTTCCCAGTTCCTCACCTTGATCTCTCACAGCTCATCCAGTACAGACTTGTGCATTCATTTCAAATGGAAAAGGGAATCTGAAAGCAGCACATTTCCCCAGATCTCCTCACTCCCTGCTTTATATATGCGGATCTAGAAACAGGGGGAGTGTGATGACATGGCATCTCTAATCTATTCTAGGCAAGGGTTTCAACCATGGGCAATAGGGGTTCTAGATTCAGTGTCAGTGTGGGGATTTCTGTCATAGGTCTTTTGTGCTCTATTTTCTTTCAGATGTGTCACAGTTTCTATTCCGTGGAGAAAGATTGCTTGGAGCATGTACTCTTTGTTAATCTCGAAGGGAACATTAGGGAAAGGTTTATATTAAGTGGCTACCCAGATTTTGATCTTATTTCTCATCGTCCATCCAGTCACTACTGTAGAAATAGTTGTTACAAATATGAAAGTCATATATGCCCCAGAATCAGAAGGCGTGGGATCTTGTTCTGGCTCTATGTGTAAGAGGTATATATATATTACTTTGACAAGTCAATTATATGACTTTCATAAGTCATCCTTAGCTTTGGTTCACTGCTCTGAAAAATGGAAACCATGACATGCTATGGTGGGCTCTGGGTGAGATTACACAAGTGTTCTGTGGATTTTAAAAATGTGAAGTGGAATCATGATTTCACAATTTGACATCAGACTGCCCTGACCAGAACTTCACCACTTTTGGGCCTCCTTCCATAGATATCTTTCCAACTCTGCTGTACGTAGAGGAAAAAAATACGACACATCTTTCTTTGCCCTTTGACTGCTATCCTTTATATGACTTCCTGGCAAGTATACAATGGCTTATCCGGTGAGGTAATTATGTTTTAGTCTATGGCGAGGGCCCAAAACAAACTTCTTTACTGCCTTTATGAGATAAAATTCTTGTAAAAGGCTAAGGTTGATGCCATGAGGGTTGTCTTTCTATTCAGAAGGGAAAGGAAGGAGCTTTCAGTGGGCTCCTGATTCTGTCTTCCAGATAGTACATTGAGGGCTTACCCCTTAGCAGGATAAACTTTACTCCAGCTTTAAGAGATAAGCTTGTGTATATTAGAAGCAAGGAAGATGTGTGTATCTCTATAATTTGTCTGTCTTACTACAGCTTGTCTTCTGTTCTTGTGGACCAATTATTGTAACCAAACTTTATTTTTCTTAGGACAGCACCGAAAGGGATGATAACTATAGAAAAGACAAGCCAAAGAGTCTTATGAGCATAAATACCTTTACTTTTGTCTCGGGCATGTCATCTTCTGTCTGATCTAGCCCTATGTCTTAGGTTCTGGTCATCTTCTGCATGGCAGAGCCTAGTTTCCTAGGACAAGGGAACATATTCCCGGACATTTAAATTCCTCAATGTTTCCCTATTTTCCTGCCTGTGGCCCCTGAATAGTTTGACATCTTAGAGCCAGTTTTCTATTTGAGGATTCTACCTTTATCCAGAACATTGACAGCAAAAATGATGTCTCCATTCAGGAGGGTGAGTCCCCTGTCCAGTCAAATTGATATGGCCTCCATAGTATGGATATTTTTGAACATTAGCAATAACCTCACATTAATCCCATTTATTCCAAGCAATGCCCTCATCGAACAAGTCATGCTTTGTTCTTAAATGAAGAGATGTCTGGGAGCCAGTGAGAGGGAAATCCAGCAGAGTTGATTTAACCAAGTTAGTCTCTTGCATGTTTATAATGTTTTTAAGTATTCAAATACTTTTGTTTCCATGATCAGTGGGAACCTAACCACATGATCAGTTAGGTCTCATATCCCCATTTTACATGAATGATGAATATTGTGAGGCTCATAGAGCTTTGGTGCCATCTCATAGCCAGAGTGTTCACAGCGCCTTGGGTCACTGGATTCTAGACACTTTCTTAAATCACACCTTGATCTTTATGCCCACTTATTCCTAAAGATACATAGCAGACCCTGTAGCTCTTTGGAGTATCTTGTCACCTAAGAGCTCTAGAACATGATAACTAGCTAACACATTGAAGGAAGTTCTGTATCTGATTTGGCTTATAATTTTCCTCTTTTTTTTGGAAGGAGTTAAGATACTGTATCTTCATTTTCTCAGGATAAAGGAATAAATAAATGAATAGATACATAGATATCTAGATAAATAAAAAAGATATCTCATAATATAGTATACATAACGTGGTACAGTAAGGAGCCCACTGTGTTACATACAAGCCCTTTGCTCCACCTCAGATGCCCTTACTGCTTCCTTTTCCCAATACATCACCTGCCTCCCAGATGAGACTGTTATTCTTGCCTCTTGGTCCAGCACCCTAACGGAGCATCATGAATCTACTGGATGCAGTCTAATTTGAAGCCTCAGGCTGAGCTCTATTCATGCTACATGCTCTTCTTTGGAGTGGGACAAAATGTCATTCTAGGGAACATGGTATCTGCCTTACTGAGTGGTGGCTGAGGGATAAGATGATATGAGCTGGATGTGTGAAGAAGTCATACCTTCATCAGATAAATCCTATGTGATTGATGTGAAGCAGGAGATGGGAGGGAGCCAGGCAGGTCAATTCCTCCTCCTCCTTCCTTCTGTGAACCACTCTGAGATGCCCTTGTGGGGAAAGCACTGTGTACTAGAAAACAATCTTTGTCGCATCCAATGATTTCTCTTTGAGTCTCAGAGTAAAGAAGTGGTCCACAGAGTAACTCAGTGAATTGTTTCTCATCTTTTCCTGCCTCAATTCTATTTTTATTTTTAATGCACATCATCTGAGCTTGAACACTGCCCCCAAATGTGAGGTTAGTGCTCTTACCCTTGCCTTGAGTTTTGGCTTTGGAGAACCAAGGCTAAGAGCATATGTTAGTGACTCGTATTCTGTGACAGCTAGTACAGTAATGGGCACATTGTACTCCTTGATAGATTCAGAAATACTAATTTAAATTGATTCTTTGAAGTAAAATAAGTCAGCTATCATCAGGGGTGTTGGCATCTGTAATTTGTTTCTTAATGTGAGATGAAAGGTTAGCATTAGTAATAGGAGAGGAAGTATTGGGAAACAAGTTCCCTTTCCTGCACTTTGAAATCACAGTCCTTAGATCAGATCTTTTTTAAGTAACCAAAGCTGAGGATCATTCTGAATAGACTTGAGTAGTGAGGACTTTATTTCCTCAGCCACTCTCTGGGAAAAAACAGACTCAACCATATATCTGACTCTCCTATAAAAGTCCCTTAGACAAATTCCTTTTCCCTAAGCCAGCCCTGAAAAATCTCTCCCAGTCAACTCTCTTGATTTCTCATGATCTAATTCAGATTCCAGAGTCTTCTAAAAATTTTTAGATAGATGAATATATTGATATGTAGATTTGTAGGTACACACAAACACATCTCATGTAAGATCTTGTACTATCTCTTGTGAGCAAATCAATTTTCCCATCTAATTAAGGGGCAGAGTGATGGAGAGCTTGAGGCTGTGTTATACTCAAGCCACCAAAAGGGTGTGTATGAGAAAGAATCTGGCAGCTAGGCATGGCTATGTGAAGACTTGTTATCTCATGTTAAATTTCCTTCTCTAATAGACAGCAGTATGGGTGGCTTGCCAAAACAGGAAAGTGGGTATGTCATATCTCTTTTCTTAAGTGAGATTTTTATCATAAAAAAAATGATACACTGAGGTCTTTATAATCAGAGTGGAATATGCAAAAATGTTATAAACATATTACTGTAATGTTTCTACATTTATAATCAGCTCTACAGAAACTGCCATGGGTGTCATTAGTCCTTTTGTCCTCATACAATTGGATAATCCCTTCCCAAGGTATTTAGCCTTCTTGAATCACTAGTGACAGTCTAGAACACAAAGGCAGTGCACAGGCATGACCTGTTACTGATTCGGTGATGTCATCCTTATTTATTTCAGTTAATCCATTAGACAATTTGTAAGGTTCCTATCAGATTTAAAACTCTTGAACTTTATCTGTGATTTATTTAATTTCCATAACGGGCTCACAAGAATTATGGAGTCAAAATATTACTTCAATATCAGCTTTACCTACAGTTGTAGCAGGTCACTAATATACTGTGTTGACTAGAGTCTGGCTCCTCAAAGGGTGGTCCACAGACTGGCCATGTTGGCATTACCTAGGAGCTGGTTAGCTATGTTAACCAGCATATCTCAGTATTGAACCCAGATCTACTATGTGAGGCTGTACATTTTACCAAGAACCCCAACTAATTTAGATTCATTAAAATTTGGACTAGAGAGCAGGGGAGATCTCTCAGAACTGATGTCAAGGTTTACTGCAAGCTATCCCCTTCTAACAACAATGTTAACTCACAGGTACCAAACTGAATACTTAGATTACATGAGCTACCTGGCAGTAAGGAGGTTGGAGTTTCCCAGATGCAACTGTGAAGGAACATAGTGTTTCTACTGCTGCCAATGACTAAGATGATCCCTTCTTCCACAGCTTATTCCATAACCCTATTGAATGTAGACCCTGCATGTATGCTCAATGTTGTAACTCTAGCATTCATTTGGTTTATGAAATTTTTTTTCTTTTTATTATATAAGGGTTTTCACAGCCAATATCTTATTAACCTGAAGCCTTTCTTCCAACTTTTAACTTAGCTGCTTTTTTTTTTTCTTATTCTTCAGGACTTATACATCAATTTCTCAGGGCATCTCTTCCTATCCTCCAAGCTCAGTTACCCCAGAATATCCTATCCCATATATTTTTCTTTTCAACCTTGAGGTACCATAATTAAAATTACGTTTTTATATATTAGCTGAGGACTTTTGGCATTACCTATTCATATGAACTTTAATTTTTATCAATGAAATCAGAAGTGCCTATCTCCTGGCATTATATGGAAAAGTGGTTGAAGTACTATATTTAGAATAGTTTTTGAAACACACCCAGGCTATGGTGAACCCACTCAAAAATGTTTTTCTCTGAATCTGTATGTAACCAGATCCTTCTCTTTCTTTAGATCTCGGGTTTAAACATGATCTCTTCATGTTCAGTGTCTTGGCTGTAAACAGAAAGTGAGAAAATGTTCTCTAAGAATAGGAAGAAATTTCAGCCACCTTACCTACCGGTCAGGCCATGTGGAGAAATAGAGTAGCAGGAGAAAGAGATGTCTGGGCACCACTTCCTAACAGAAAAGACCCAACAGACGAAATGATTGTACAGGATGATTTGGGGAATAGGAACTCTAGTGAAAGATCACTTTGCCCCAAACATAGCACAGAAACAACAAAGAAAACTACAGGACCTGAACCAGCCATGAGACCCAGACAAGGGTAATCCTGGGCTACCTAAATTAAGGCCAAGGGCCATAGTGGCATCTCTACAATGACCCAAGAGCAGTGGCATAACTCCAGAGACAGAAAATCTTCAGAAGGACTAAGGTTTTCTTTCAAGAGAATGGGGACTTAGAAACAAATAGTAAGCTATTGAAATGAAGTTATATTTCTTAGACACCTCCAGACTGAGCGATAATGCCTACTAAAACTGTTATTGCCTTTGTTTCCCATTTGAGTTTAAGTTTTATAATAGCTGGAACAAGAGTTAGCCCAACACATTTCTCATAAATTAATAAAAAAAAATTTTAGATACAACTAGAGCAGTTATTGGAGTTCTTATTCCATAGTAAATGCTCACATGTTGATTCACACTGTACTTTCCATGCAGCAAAAAGAACTTTAAGAATTATCTTTCTGTCTTGTACTTGAGATTTGTTTTATTTATCTGTGTGGAAAGGAAAAGAATAAAAATATTTATTGAAAAGGTCTAAGTTCAAACATGTTTTAATCAAAATAATTTCTTTCTGGAAAGTGAATCTAAAATTTGGTGTGCCAATATATAGTCAAGGCCAGTGTATATTGATATAGTACTGTAAGTTTTGTCTGAGCTCACTGGTAAGTAATGAAAATATTGTTGGAAAGTACAGAATTGAGTTTATTTCCTTCTGTGGTAGTAAAGAAGGTCAGTATATAGAGTAAGATACCATATTTGGTTATATTTAGTCACCTGTTGAACTACTTCCAATCCTATCTGAAAATACCAGGGATTTTGGGGGCTTTCCTGCCCCCTCCTCCTTCGATAAATCTGCATAACCAATCAGAAGGACATATGCTGACTGACCAAATGAGAAAGTGGGATCTTTCCTTCCAGAAACAGTGTTAAAACAGCACATAGATGTTTAAGTAAAAACAACAGCAGCAGCGGCAACAAAAAGGCTTTGCAATTGTTAGCTCAATACCTTCATTTGGTAAGAGAGGAGACAGAGGCACAGAGAGTGATTCTCACGTGAGAGTTAAGGTTAGACTACTCCTCTCCTAAATTTCAATCCAAAGATTTCCCCAGAATACTGCTTGTCACTTCATAACAATACAACAATTTTCAGAAGATTTTATATGTAACGAGCATTGCAAATTTCAAACATTTATTGTTTGGTGGGAGGTTTTGTGGTTAAGAGCAAGCCTGGGCCAAGAGCCACATTGCATGGCTGAATAGAAACCTAAAAATATCTTTAATTGCACCATTTATAAGGTAGACAAATCATTCAAGAGTGTTTAAAAATCAGAGTACATGACTGCATCTCGATGTAGTTCTGGTTACAAAAAGAAATGTATCTCTATGTAGGGTTAGAAAAAAAATAAATCTCCTCTCTCTCTCATATATATATATATTATTTCCTCAAAGATGAGATGAAGAAACTCACAGAACCTGATTATTATGATTTCAGACTATAATCATTCAACAAGCAGAGAGAACCCTGAAGTCTCTGACCTTTCAGGAATTATGCCAAATGTGTGTTGGTGGGAAGAAGCTGGTATTTAAGACAATATGCAGTAATTCTTATTTTGACTTGGGGAGTATCTAGAATATGTTTTAATCAGTTATGTTAATGTCTTACCAAGAAGGTTCAGACAGGAAAGTGAAGGCCAGAACAACTTTTGAGAAGGATTAAAACTTGAAGACTGAGTTGAAGTTGGCTCCAGTGGTATAAATACCACCTACATGATAGAGGAACACAGTTTAACAAGCCAGAAACTACCGCCCTGAAGTGATATTTAAAGGAATTATAATGGACATGAAAATATAAAACATAAGGGAAAATTCTGAGAAATTAAACCACATTAAAATTAAAAACAGAAACTCTTAATCATTAAAAGATACCTCAGAGAGAGTCAAAGAGATAAGCTGAGCAAAGGAAGAAGATATTTTTAACATAGTTTAGATCTAAAGTATATAAAGAATCCCTACTTATAAAAGAGAAAGAAATAAAAATATAATAAAAAGAGAAAAGACACAGATGGATATTTCTTAGAAGTAGGAACACAAATGGTCATAAACATATGGAATGTTGCTCAATTGCATTATGGGATAAATACAAATGTAATCATTAAGCTGGTGTTTTTGCACAGACCAGTTTGGTAAAATTGTGCAGCTGGGTTATGTAAAATGTTGGTGAGAGTGAGCTGCAATAGGGACTATTATCCACTGCCAATGAGAGTATAAATTGGTACAACTACTTTGGGTGGCGGGGGGGCGGGCAGAATGGAGTTCTCCAGTAAATTTCAACATGTTCATGCTATTAACACACAGCAGTTCCTCTCCTGGGTGCATATCCTATGTAAATTTGCATAGGTGCCCTGGATCAAGAGGCAGGCACTAGGATAGCCCTAGCAAACAGTGCCAGTATTAGTAACATATTGGGAAAGACCTTAAATGCTCAGCCCAACTAATTGAGTGAATAAACTCTGAAGTATTCATGAGATGAAATAGTACCCACAGGAAACAAGGATTCATCCATTACCAACAGGGATGAATCTCAAACATATAATGATAGATAAAATAAGCGGATGTAATTATCCTAGCTACATAAAAGGTGAAAATACTAGCCTAAACTACACAATTCATTAAATGCAAATGCATAAGTAGGAGGCACAACTAGAGAGAAACAAGAGATTGATTGAAACAAAATTCAGGATTAAGGGTAGCTCTTGCAGAGAGGAAAAGAAATGGGTAAAGATCACTTGATGGTTACAAAACTGGTGGTTAGAAAGTGGCTACACAGTTATTTGTTTTATTATTTAACCATCCAAATGTGTTCTATATGCTTTTTAATGTTTGATATATTACAATATAAAGTATCAAACATTCAGTAAGCTGTAGAAGAGAAAAGATAACACAGATAATAGACTGTGAAAACAAGATGAAATAAATATATTTATCTCCCGGTGAATGACGAAGACATCATTCTGCTAAGTCAATGGTATTTGCTATCTCTCAAGGAAGTCCTTTTTTGGTCCAGTCATTGCTCCCTGCCCTACCCCATGCCTTCTAGGTTAGACATTAAAGTTTCACAAGAAACCCCAGCAAAGAATCAGACGCCCACTCTCTTTCTAACTAGCTCATCTTGATGAGTTTCACTGGTGAGAACATATGTATTTTATTTATATTACACCATGCAGGAATAATTAGGACTAAAATAGGATTCTATAGGATATAATTTTGCCTATTCTGATAATCAGAATCTTACTTGTATCTGTTAGGAAAATGGGTTTGCATCTATATCCAATGCTAATTTGCCTCATTATATTTGTCAGCTTATTTCACTTATATGAACCAGGTCCCTCATTTGTCAGTGGGAATAATAGTAATTATAAAGTCTTAGTGCTGTTGTGAGAATGCATATAAACCACTTAGCACACTATCTGGCAAACCTAAATTACAGCTTGGAAAAAAAAACTGCCAGATGTTTCAACTAGCCTGCATATATACAGAATACTTCACGAAGAGATTTT
Source organism: Cnephaeus nilssonii (assembly GCF_951640355.1). Lineage (NCBI taxonomy): Eukaryota > Metazoa > Chordata > Mammalia > Chiroptera > Vespertilionidae > Cnephaeus > Cnephaeus nilssonii. Next base: position 27,887,573 of record NC_137089.1, on the reverse strand, counting down.
TTTTTTCTTTAGACTGACTGAACTTCACACTATGGATTGAGGATTTTAATGTTTACTAACTGAGTTAACCTAAATGTGTGTATTCACAAAACAAAGTATAAATAACATATAGAAGTAACAATTTCAAATAGCTCAGCACTAAGAATCGAAACCCTGTTCTTTTCTACTTTGCACATCCTGCTACATTTCTTTAAGCATCAATTGTTTTTGCATTGTATTAGAGCACATACCAAAGGATTACAGAGAATACTCAATCCCTTAACTTGCAATCATCCAAAGTTCAGTCATCATTCCCTGTCTTTAGCTACTCTGGGCTCTCTGTTTAAAATTCACAAATTTTAAGGAGGTTCTGTCTTCAATGCATTTAGACCATGTCTGCTGCCAATCACTTATCGTCAGGGAATTGCACCAATGTGTGCCCACTGCACAGTGCTGCTCTCTCTTCTTCATGCTTTACATCCTCGTCTCTTAACAATCACCCCTGTGTTCTGCTTTTGAGCCAAGATGACCAGTTGAGGTTTATCTCCATACCTTTTGGCAAGAAGAAAATCTAAAAATATGTCTCTTATAGATATGACTGAACTCAATCAGTATATCCTCTAAAACTGATGATTTTACTCTTTAAATAATTTATAGTAATGATGGTATAAGAAAAACAAGTACAATTTACAATAATCCATGAATTATTTTTATTAAAGAGAATATATAAAATTTGATTGAAGTCTGAAATGTTTATCAACATGTCTTCCATATCTGGAATGGTGTTTAGTATGTGGTCTGTTAAAGGCAGCTATTTGTTTGAATGAATTAATTTATTATTGACTTAATAATACTGACACACATGTGAACAGAAAAGGAAACATTTTATTCTAAGCCTTGACATGACCTTGAAAGCCCTGTTAGTTGAGAAAATATAAGAGTCCCTAGGAATTCTTGTGTAGATAATTTAAAAATATTTTTTTATTTTAGAATAGTTTTCAATTTACAGAAAATTTGCAAAAATAGAACAATTAACATAAACCCTACTGTTAACATTAGACACTACTATGGTATATTTGTCACAAATAATAAAGCAATATTGATACTGATAAATTTTCATTAACTAAACACTTAATTTGGATTGTCTTACTTCTTAGCTATGTTCCAAGATCCTTCCAAATGGCTCTTCCTGCAAAGTGACACACATTACTTTGATTGTCGTTTCAATGGGCAAAGCAAGTTCTACAGTCATACCTTACTTCAGGAAGTCAGAGAACTGCAATTGTACAAAGCTTAGAGGAGGCTAAAGGAATACAAATACTTTGGTCAATGGTACTAAATGAATTCCATAATTAATAGCAATTCACCTATGTATTGCATCTTTACACTTCAGGCAGATGTGGAAGAATGTATATTATCTTTTATTCAGAGGTCAGAAATATTGGTCCCAGGGACGTTGGAACAGAAGAACCCATGGTTAAATAGCTTGTCCAGAGTTGTACAGCTAGCACATGACCAACCAAGATTCAAACCCCAAACATTCGATAATGTCCTGATAAAAATATTCTGCCCACTAAACCACAAACATCTCCTACCTTCAGTTGCTACTCCTTGTCCTCAGTGACCTAGCCAGCGGACGTCTAATACCCTGGGGCAGGGATCAGTAAACTTTGCTATAAAGAGGCAGAGAGTAGATGTTTGAGGTTGGCCTCTATTATGACCCCCACTGTAGAGCAAAAGCCACAGTAGAAAATGCATTAATAGATGAATGCGTTACAATAAAACTTTATCAAAGTAGAGGATAGTCTGGATTCAGAGAATGGTCTTATGTTACCACTGCAGCCCTAGAGACTGAAGGGATCCACACAATGAACTGTAGTATTTTGATATATGTAGTTTGTGATATATACAACTCATAATTCATTGATTTGATTATTCCATCATTCTTTAAAACTCTCTCTTTGTCAATGATTTTTAATCCTTATAATTGATCACTAAAAATAACCTCTATTCTTTGTTAATCTTCTGTTCACATCCTTCTATATCTCATGGTAAGTTATGATGATCTCTAGCCTAATAGGATTACTTACCTGACTCTTAAGGAAAGTATATGCAGATTAAAGTATTTTGAGGTAGCACTTAGGGATACCATGAAGTTGAAGAAGACAGATATAGGGCCATGGCAGGTGAAACTAGGAAGTTTGAAAAAAAGTTTCCAAACCTTTCTTTGTTTATTTTTTGTAAATTTTCAAAAATATATATAGAGAAATCCTGTGTGGTCTTTATTACATATAACATATCAACTAACAACAGGAGATGCCAAAAACTGTGCCATCAGGAATTTTTGAAAGGCTTTCAGGCTATATTTATATGAATTACTTTCCTCTCTTATGTAATCACAATAAAGAAGTTGGATTGAAACTTTAAAATATTTTTCATCATGGAAATATATTTATATACATTTTGTGATTAACAGCATGCTTATATGTAAATAATACATGTTTATATAGTTTTATGTATATGAGCATACACATATCTATACATAAAGCAAAGTAAGGGAGTTTAAAAGGAAACCAGGTTGGTGGGATGAAAAAGCTAAGGAGATAGCCCCATATGTGTGGTGTACCCAACACAACACAATATTTTCATAATGATTAATGAGCAGGAGAATATTCTCTTTTTAAAGAGTTTCCTTGGCTCACTCAGGCTGTCATTAAGCTACTCTTATATTGTGATACATACTTCTCCAAGACTGAAAGGAAGCTCTTTAGGACTTGGTCTTAAATCCAGCTATAAGAATTTGGTGGATTAAAATTGGCCTCAAGTTCTTTGCAATTCCTCCCCACAAGGAGTCTATTTTCCCAACCCTTGACTTGGGCTGGCCTTATAATATGCTTTGACCCAGAGAAAACAGTGGAAATTATTTTGTACAACTTCTCAAGAGGCCTTGTAATTTTTGCATTTGCATTCTTGACACACTGAGACCATGTGGAGAGAGAGGCCAGACCACAGCACCAACCAGACATGAGAGTGAAGCCTTCCTGGGCCATCCAGTCCAGGTAAACAACCAGATGACTGTAGTCACATATGTGACCCCAGCTGACCCCAGCAAAGCAATCACTCAGCAAGCCCAACCCACTAAATGGTGAGACATGATAAATAATTTTAGATTTAAGACATATATGTTGAAAAATAAAATACAATAGTGTCAGAGGACCCTTAAACATGTTCAGTCTGAATTAGGAATATGTGAGTGTGATTCTACATTTGTACGTGTTTGTAGGTATGGGTATTATGTGAGTACAATGTAAAGAATGGTGGGACACAACTAATTTTTATTGAATACCTGATGTGTGCAAGGTACTGTGAAATATATGTTTATTTAAACTATGTTTTATGTGACTATTCTGATTATTGTTTCAGTGTTAACAAAAAAACAACTTTCCCTCTTCTTTTGGCACATTAACAGTTCAATTTTCTGTCAATCAGAGAAGATACCATCACAGACACACTCAAAATATTTACCTTTCTAAAAATTTAATTTAAAAACTATTACCAAACACATAATAGGCAAAATTCAATGACAGATAAATTAAGTGGGAATAAAAATCTAACTTTCATAAGTTTAAAACATTTTTTTCAAAACAACAGGTAAAACTCAAATATCCAATAAAGTAGAAAAAGATACTATTACTAAACTTGTAATACATTAATACCTAAGGAAGAATGTTTATTCAAGTAAAAATCTCAAAGCAAAAATTGACATTTGCCATCTGTTTTGTTAATTCATTCAAATGACATTGTATAATGCTAATTATCAGAAACTTTAACATGAGCAAAACAGAATCCTCCCATGAATTAGTTCAGAGCTAAGTGGAGGACACAGAAAAACAAATGATCAATGTAATTTACTGGATTAGTACTAAGATGCTGAGATATGCAAGAGTATTGAAAGATTTGAGAAACTTTGCAAAGAAACAATAGAGAATCCTTCTTAGAGGAAGTGAAGCCAGAAATTTCCTAAAGGACAAGTTTGCATTTTTCAGATTAAGGGAGTGCCAGGGGAGATGAGGAAGTTATTTGAGAGAAAGTGGGGACCATATGCAAAGGTTAAGGAGAGAAATGGGAGGGAAATACAAAAAGTGTAATAAGGGGCAGAGCTAAAGTGGCTAGAAGTAAAACTAAACTTATAAACTATACTAGAGGCCCGGTGCACAAAATTTGTGTACTTGTGGGCGGGGGGGGGGGGGGTGGGTTAGAGTCCCTCATCCCGCCTGTGCCCTCTTGCAGGCCGAGAGCCCTCGGGGAATGTCCTACTGCCACAGAGGCAGGAGAGGCTCCCTCCAATGCTGCTGCACTTGCCAGCCATGAGCCTGGCTTCTGGCTGAGTGGCGCTCCCCCTGTGAGAGCACACTGTCCACCAGGGGACAGCTCCTGCATTGAGCACCTGCCCCCTTGTGGTCAGTGAGCATCATTGACTGGTCATTCTGCCATTCGGTTGATTTGCGTATTAGTCTTTTATTAGATAGGATTGTTTTTGTTTAAGAGTTCCATTCTAACAATTCTAGAATTAACCTAAAAGCAGTGGGGGGGGGGGGGGGGGTGAAGGGTCACCAGGTCTGTAACATGTTAAAATGAGATTTTTTAAATAAAAGTCATTCTTTGGAGGATGGTTTTAGGAGTAAAATGAGGGGCTGAGAGACCAATTAGGAAGCCGGGGTAGTAGTCCAGAGAGTGAAGGTGTAGAGTTAAGATAACTCTTAATTTTAGAGCTCAGTGTGTCCATATTCAACTATGTTTATTCCTTATAGTGGCAGGCAGATCTAAGATCTTACACATGACCTCTGGCTCCTGGTGGTTGTAGCTTTGTGCTCCTCTCCTGGAGTGTAGGAGGGACCTATGATTTGATTCTAATCAATAAAATATGGCAAGGGGGAGGAATCTGACATCATTCCCATGACTATGTTAAAATATATGAAACTCCACCTTACTAGTCAATTGGCTCTAGAGACTGTCCTCACTGGTGTAACAAATTAAGAGGCCATGTGGGGGTGGGAATCACATGTCAGGGAACTATGGGCAGCCTCTAGGAACTGAGGACAGCTTCCATCTGACAGCCAGCAAGAGGCTGAGGCCGTCAGTCCTACAATAAGGAAATGAACTCTGCCAAAAACCTTTGTGAGCTTGGAAGTAGATTCTTCCCCAGTCCTTTCTCCAGATGAGAATGCAGCTCATTTGACACGTTGATTACAGTCTTGCAGAAGACCCAAATAAGTTATGCCTAGACTCCTGATCTGCAGAAACTTTGGGATAATAAATGCGTATTGTTCTGGTCCTCTAAATTTGTGCTAATTTGGTATACAACAATAGATAATGAATAATTATTTATTATAAAATGAAATGTATTTCTCTGTGTGTTCTGTCCTCCAGAACACAAAAGATTTCTGTAGCTCCTTTTTTAAACTTACATTGGCCAACTTAATCTTTTAATGGCCTACCTAACTTGCCCGCCTTTTGGCCCTCAATAATGGTTTGGCAACTCAGATCCAGTTTATGGAAATTGCCCTTAGCAATATATGTAAGTACTTTTGTTTTCAGTGCCAAAAATCACGAGTTCTTGAGTGATATTTCTAGGAGTATGACTTTGCTGTCAACCAAAATGCCTAATCTCCATTGCATTGATCTCATGCCAAGATGGTAAGGTTCCCAAATCCCCTGAATATTTTGATTTTAATTACAGTGAAGTCTACTGACATTAAGCTAACTACCACTTCCAATAGCAACAGTGTTGCCAAGCATTATCAGAAATTTCTGAGAATCCAGGAAAAGTGGCTTCCAAAGGCAAAGCCCGTCAAGTGGACTTCTTGGTCAATCAACACCTTCTCAGGGAGCCTCTTTTTTGTATCATATTTGAAGGACAGTCCTCCATTCTCAAGCTTTGTTCAATCTCTTTCCTAACTGGCATCTTCTCAGCCTCCTGATATTTTGTTCTAATTGTGAAGCTCTTCTGAGCTTCTGAGGAGATGAAGAAAATTCAGCTACAAGACCATTATTGAATACTCACCTGCATTAGAAAGCTACAAGAACAGAAATATGTAGGAGGGGAGAAAAAGGGACACATCTAGAGCTCATTCTCAGAAGGTAACCTTCCCATCATCCCTGGGTTACTTTTACAATGACCTTCACTTGGCAGTGAGCACACATTAAATTCTCTGTTACCCTGGTCCAAAACACAACAATTTATACTAATAGGAAATCTGGTGTTTCTTTAACTGTGGTCAGAGGATAGAAAATTTTACAGAACAAGGCCATAATATTCTCCAACATGACTTAAAGTTCAACCAGCTCTCAATCCTCAGTTAGGCAGATTGCTTAGGGTTGTTTATTTCCTAGTCTACATAGAGTGACAGTGTCTTTTCTGGCTCTGAAATGTTATGTTTCTGTGAATATGGAAATATATATCCTGGCCACAGACAGTCATATGTTCTTTCTTGCAACATTTATTTGTGTGAGTGACTAACCCTTTCCCAGGGACTGCCTGAGGCACGTAGAAAAGAAAGGAAAGCTATAAGGTGTTGCCTTATGTGTTAGGGTTTACTGACTAACTTATACATCACAACCTTGTGAGTTTAAAAAATAGCACTAGCGGTTTTATAGATGAGGAAAAGAGGCCTAAGGAGGTGAAATCATTAGGAAACAGTTGGGAAACATTTAAACCCAGGCATGTCTGACTCCAAAGGCAGTGCTTTCCCAGTTACCATGCTGCTATGTTTCTCAGCTTGTTTGACATGATAATTTTAACCTCACAGGGGCAGGTGTCTGTCTTTCATGGGTACTGGAATGTATTGAATAAGAAAGGATTGCTGGGCCTAACTGGTTTGGCTCAGTGGATAGAGTGTCGTCCTGTGAATTGCTGGGTCCCAGGTTCGATTCCAGTCAAGGGCATGTACCTTGGTTGCGGGCACATCCCCAGTAGGGGGTGTGCAAGAGGCAGCTGGTCAATGTTTCTCTCTCATCGATGTTTCTAACTTGCTATCCCTCTCCCTTCCTCTCTGTAAAAAATCAATAAAATATATTTAAAAAAAAAAAAGAAAGGATTGCTGAACTATGTAAGCCCCACTAAAATGGGAAAAAAAAGGAAAGAAAAGAGGGAGAGGGAGAGAAAAAGGGGGAGAGGGTGGAGAAGGAGGGAAGGAAGGAGGAAAGGGGGAAGGAAGAAAAGAAGGAAATCAGAGATTTTAGGGCAGTAATGATTTAAATCCTTCTTCAGCAGAAATGGATGGATGCATTGAAGTTAAATTCATCTCATTGTTCAGCATTTTCCACATAGGTTTGATGTCAGAGTCTTCCCCTTCTCCAATAGGATCTATGGTGGGAAGCCAAGGGGGAGACTGGTGATTGTATTTAATTATGTTCAAAGAAAGTCACAGAATACTCAGCAGATGTTAGGCTTGCAGCTGGAATCCCATAACAAATGCTGCTCGCCTATCTCGCCTTCCACATTATTGTACCAAAGCAAGTCCCAGAAAATGCCCAGCAGACACATTGGCTGAGACTGAGTGAGAAAAGATAACAAATCTTAAGGAAACATGTTGCCTATTATTCCTCCTAATGAGAGCTGCCAGGGTGTACATTGAGCAGGCCTGCTGGCTGATACTGGGACACAAAGGACCTTAATGCATCCCACATAAAGATGTCATTGGCAATCTGGAGCAACAAAGGAGATTGAAGCCTTGGAAGGTAGGCCTTGTTTCTTGATACTGTATATCCCAGGGAAGATAAATAACAACCGCACAGTTGGCTTTCTCAAGCCCCATAGGCATTCAAAAGCAGCCTGTTGACTGCAATTAGGATACCCCAGCCTTTAAAATCCAATGCTCTAAGCAGGCAGTGGGCATGTTTCAGATTTACCATTGGAGGCAAACTCACTAAAGGAGATGACAAGGGAGAAAACACTAGTGATTTACAATGAATGCATAGCTGCCTCGAGGGCGGTCTCCTCTGATGCCTCCCAGGTAGAATAGGCTAGTTTCACACTTTGTAGGGCGCAGGGGGGAAAGATTGTATTTCCAGTCCTATCAAGCAAGGTCCACCTAAGAGGTCACCTACACATGGCTCCCCGGTAGGCTAGTATTTACTGCATCTCTCCACCTGAAGGCTTTCTCTGCTGAGGGTGCTCCTAGTACAGATCAGGTCAGAAGATCTGGGGAGTTACTGCCCGAAGATTTACTCTCAGTGGATGAAGAGTAGAGAGCGTGGACAAATGTCCCAGACCTCTTACAGTTGCTGGTAATATTATATTCTGCATCTTTCAGTGTATGGCAAGCCAAACCACTTTTGAGGAAAATAAAATTAGGGAGTTAGCCAGGAGATTTTAGGATCTCCTTCAATACTACCATTTACAAAACTTAGAGGGCTCCTCCCTGCCTATGGAAATATTTCTGGGTGACCTGTGTGATTCCTTTTAGCATAATCTTAAACTAACTTCTAGACACAATTCCAGAATACTCTTTATAATTTCCTTATTTTAAGCCTTAGTATAGAGTGTCACAAAAAATGTATACATGTATATTTTTGGTAGCTCAATTGATGTTTCTTTCTTTTCATATTTAATCCAATGGAATTAATAATTATTCAAAGTGTATATACCTTTTTTTGGGACACCCTACATATAAACTTTCTTCAGTCTGCATTCCTCACTTAACAGATTTCTATTTTTCTCCTTTGCTTTTTTTAAGTGATCTTTTTACTCAATGATGTTCTAAAAATAGGGCAGGGTGCTTCCTTTCTGAGGTACCATAACATTTTGTGGGTACCTTAATTAAAAGCATTTCTGGTTTTTACCCCTAACCTATAAGCAACTTCAGAGTACACACTTTGTTTTCTATCTTTGTACTCTTAGTTTCTATCACAGCCTGACACCTAATAGATGCCCAATTAAAAAGGTGTTGTTTGAATGACTCAATGATTAAGGAAATAAAATATCAATGCTCCATTTTCAAGGACAGATGTTTGAAGATTCTGCCTGTGGACAAAAAGGAGCCTCATGCTAACATGACTCAGGGAAGGCCTGCATGGTGGCCTTGCAAACTCATAGACCTACAGTAACCACAAAGGATACTCTGAAGTTAAAACCTTTTAATTAAAAATCAGTTTATAGTGGATCATCATGTCCTAGACCAGTATCTTCCCTGACAAAGATCAACTTTGATCTTTACTGAGCCTATTGTTTTTTTGCATCTAAGATAACATACCTGTGGAATGTCAGGGTAACTTCCCTTTTTCCAGACCCTAATTATTGACTGTTAACTATCTTGTACCCACCTAGGTAAAAGTATGTGTCTATCATTTTACTTTTTATCCAATCCCAAAGGTTTTCCCCCCTTTGCTTTCTCCTGCCTCCCTAATCTATCACCAATGGATTTCATGTAATCCACTAACGTCCCCTCCTTTGATTGTAATGTATAAAACAAGGTGAAAAAAAATGCCATTCTCGGGAGCATTACCCCAATACATTGAGATTCTGCTTCCTGGTGAATGTTGACAGTTTGGCTCAAATAAACTCACAATAATTTTTTTATAGGTTTGAATGTTTTCTTATGTTAACATGCCTCTTCCCTCTCCCATCCTAAGTAAGGGTATTGAAATAATAGAGTTTTTCATTCCAGGTTTTCTGTGAAGTCAATAATTTTTCTCAGGATAGGTAAAATATGAAATATTATAAATTACCAGACTGGGTACTATGTTGAAATTTTTTATCTGTGTCCTTCTTTCAGAGCAGAGCAGACATTTAAAAGTATAATGTACTCCATACTGGTGACCAACACAAGGTAGAGTGGTGATTAAGGCAGTGAGCCAGGTAAATGGCATCTGGTGAAATAATGGAAGATTTAGAAGCACAGAACTGAAATTCAGCTCCTGGTTTTTCTAGAGGTCTTAGTCAAGTCACTTAAGACTTCTGCTTCTCTATCTGTAAAATGAAAATGATATTTAATTTGCATGATAATTTGAGTATTTTAATGAAATATATGCAGGTGTACTTTGTAGAATGTCATGTGACTACACATATATACTGTTTGTGTCTTTCTATATACATATATTTACTTATTTATAATTCTCAAAATTTTAATTTTAATAATAAATTCTATATGTAAAATAAACCTTCAGTACCAAAACAAACACCACCAACATGCAACCTAGAGATACATGATATGGAGCCAGAAATTTGGATAGAATTTTGCATATGAACTAAATCCTAAGAAGTAGAGCCCATCCTGATTTTAAAGACCTTTAAAGAAGTGAGCACTCCCATTGCTCAGATATCCTCACAATTTGAATTGGGAAGTTTAGGCACTAAACACCTAAATATGTAAAACAATATAAGCATGTGTATTTTTTAACATGCATATGCTTATTATGTATGAAAATATTGCTGTGATCAAGACAGTACAAACATCATTTTCTTGTTCTAACAAAAGTTGATTCCAGGACTGACACTTGATATCATTCTCACTCTCACAGAATAATTCAAGTGGCTTCCCAGGGTGTTGCAAAATGTAATGCTTCTGGTTGTGATTATTTCCAGGAAGAGAAGCTGTTCATGCAAGAAAATGTGCCAGCAGTGCTATATGGCATGTAGAATTATGCAATTCCACACACTGACCGGAATGAGATATTTGTCTGCATATTCAGCACTTAGGATTTATGAGATCCTGTGTGTCATATGTCTGCCCAGAGTTTCGTGATGCATTGGGATGGGGCAAACAGAAGGGTTCTGAGAGAGATGGGAGCAGGAAATAGAGCAGACACAGACAACCAGGAGTAAGTTCAGTCCATCAACATTCCCCTAAAACAAAGAGTTAAGGGCAAAAAGGTTATCAGAGAGCATTTATTCTGAGATATGTGTTGGAGGAAGTGGATATGCTTACTGAGGGGGTGGAATTCACAGCAAGTGATAGTCAAGAATCTAGGTACCTAGTAGGTATCAGGAGAAATCTGCAGTTGGATAAAGATGTCTCAGGCATGTAGGCAAGGAGCCATGCCCAGAATTTTAGTTCTTGGCTTAAAAAACAAACAAAAAAGGATCCAGATCCCAGCTTTAGAGGTATAGGATCCTAAATAAAAATCTAACTACCAAGATCAAAACAGATTTATTGAACCAAATATGTGGTTCAAATGTGAACCATGTCTCAGAAATAGGGTAGAGCTAGGTAGCACTCAGATCTTAAGGCTGAGTCCCAGGGTACTGGTTAACATCCCTTCTAGTTTGAAATAGGAAATCCCTAAGGACTAGGACTAGGTCAAGCCTGTAAATTAGGCTGAATTGTTCTGGTTTTAGAAAGCAGTGGTAGGCAAGAGAAAGAAGCCAATCAGAGGCTTATACTGTGAATACTGCAGTATGAAAATGACTATTGTGTATCAATGCTTAGAGAATCATCATAGCATAAGGCATTTTCTGTTTCTCATTGATTGATCCTTCAGAATCACTTTCTACGAGCAATCAGAAGTCCAATGTACTACATCCTCCTTTTCGATGAAGCACTGTTTTTTCTCTAAAGTCGTAGGATTAGCTCTCTATCAGGGATCTTGTCTTGAAGGCTAAAGTAATGACTTAGTCAAGTTACATGGTGGAAATCATCCTTTTCCAAATCCAATTACATTCCAGCTGGCCAAAAGCACTGGCTGTCTCCAAACCCGAACATCTGGAAGAAGGCTTGAATTGGCCATCTCCCTACCTCTTATGCCTGCAACTTTCTTAGTAGGTTAGAAACATGTTTTTGGCTGGACAGATTACATACAGTTTTTAACCATGCAGGTGTACTCTGTAGAATGTCATGAAATCTCTGAAGTAACATAAAGCAGACCAAATAAGATATAGAAGGCACAAAAGCTATTATACTTCTATTTTATTTAATAATTGTGTATCAACTACATTGCTTAGACCCCCCCCAAAAAAAAACAAAAAACTGATGACTATGTTGTTAATAAGCCATATATGGGTTTATTGGTCAGTTAATTGAATATTTCATGTGTCCAAAGACTGATCTGAATGGAGCCCTTGCTTGGACATTATGCAGACCACACGGTTGAAAAAAATAGAATGGAAATGAACAGGGTCACATTTAATCTTACGCTTAATTTTTAACAATGTCATTCTTAGGTTTTGCAGGAAACACTGCCACAAGAAAACCCATCCTTTGAGCCTCTATAAAACTGTTTGCTAACTTTGTCAACACAAACAACCTCCTTAGTACATCCTGATCTTTGGTTTCTTCATGTGTAAAATGTAGGTCATAATAACTATTACAAGGTTTGCAGTGATGATTACAATAGATACTGTATACAAAGACATGCCAAACAGCAGGTGCTCATTACATGGCAGCTATTATTTTTTGTTGTTGTTATTATTAAGCTGTGAGATAGCAATCAGATTGGCATGGTCTACCAAGAGCATTGAGAGTCGTTGCCTGAAAAGACAGGGATTTCCAATTTATAATAATTAGTGAAAGGGATCAGGAGACAATTGACATCAGTGAAAGTAAATTGTGTTCCTTTGGATACATCTGGAATTCAGCTGTGGAAAGAGTCCATTCCCGTCTCCCCCTTTTTTAGAATACCAACGTAAATATCAGACAACTATTAGCCCAATGTCCTCTTTCCCCGTTCTCATATGTCAGCAAATCATTCCTAGACACTTCCTGTTCAAGTTTCCAAATCTGCCTGTTTCCTGGTGGAAAAATATATTTGATAATATTCCTCACTGTCTGAAATTCTTTTTCTTATCCCAGCCATTCTGACATACAGTGTTTTAAAGACTAGAAGATTAAAGGCAGTTTATTTCCTCTTAGATTCTTTGCTTGTGATTCAATTTAATGATCTAGTCTGATAATTTTATGAGAAATCAAAGTTGTTCATCATGTAAATTTATATTCCCAAACTTCTATGGGAGTATTTTATATAATAAAAATATTATCTACTAGTATAAAAGTATATTACCTTTTATTGCTCTTTCCACATTTTAAAAATGAATAAATATTCTTGGTTACAAATTTTCTTAAACTCTAAATTCATTGACTCACTCAACAAATATTTATTGGGTGACTAATAGGCCTCAGGCATTGTGGGATTTTTTTTTTCCCTGGGAAATAATAATGAACAAGACAAATACTTTAATCCTGTCCTCATGGAGTTTAGACTCTACCAAAGGAAATAGAAATGAAACAATAAATCAACCTAATATGGTGGGAAAAAATGCATTTCATTAAAGTCAGGAAGTCAGGGGAAAAGGTGGTTCTCTAGTGAACTACATTTATTTACAGAACTAGCTTGGTGATCTTATTTAGTATAAAAACACACACTCTTAGAGTGATTTAGTGGACTTATTCATTGGTTCTCAAACCTAGCTTCGATAAATTTAAAACAATAATTGATGCTTGAGCTCTACTCCAAAACTTTGGTTTTATTTTTTGGGTGATGCCGAGATGTAGGGATTTTTGTAATGCTCACTGAGCATTTCTAATAGCGGGAAGTAAGAGTATATTTAATTTGCTGTAAAATGTGAAAAATACTTCACCCCTACCAACACCACTACCACTGACCCCAACTTTTCAGGAAATTTGAAACATACTACTATGATTTTTTATTATCTTCTGATGAATTTAAATTTTGTATAGTGTGTTGTATAATGACTAAGAAATATTGTCATCACAGTAGCCAGGCTGCCCTAGTTATAGAATATGGACAGAAAGAACTTAGCACACTTATCATCTCAATTGTTCCCATTAGCTTTCTTATTAAATCAATTACTCAAATGTTAATTAAACTTATCTTTGGAAAACTGTCCTGAGTGTGGTTGTGACTTCAATGATGAATCACAAATAGCTACTCCCCTTGAATCACTTGCAAACTGAAGTTTGAACTCTAAAGGCTTAATAATTGCCAGATTATAAAGGAATACATGGTCAAATGCCATGAGCAAGCTAAAAAAAAGTTAAATCTCAAGTAGGGTAAAGATGAGTGATACATTCTGGTAATCCATAGTACTAGACCTTAATGTTTCTTTTTGAAAATTAACTTCTGAAAAAAAAGTTCTTTATTGTTAGTACCTGGAAGCTCTAATTATATGCCTTCAAAATGCAGAAATGATTGAAATAAGGTTACCCTTTGAGAACTAAACAGTAAATCAACTCAGTTGACTGGTAAAAAAAGTATGGCAAGTTAGTTCCAAGTAATGCAGTAATAGAGCTAAAATTGAGTAAGTGGATTAGAGGAGGAAGCATAGGAAAAGGAGGCAAAAAATAAAGAAAAATGAGGTGGAAACAAGCAGTGTAGAAGTGCTGGAGAATCCTTAGCCTTTGTTGTGACTTTGAGTTTTCCTGATCCTAATGATAAAGCCACTCTAAATCTGGAAATGCAGATGGCCTAGCATTGTGACAGTGATCTTAGTGAAAGCTGTACACTAGCACATCTGCTCCCATTGCCAGAGAATCATTGTTATGAGATGCACCGTGTGACATCTGAGTCATCAGACTCCTTACATCTGATTCCATGTGCATGAAGCAATCTCTGATTAGGATTTGGCTTCCCAAATACATCAGCCTATAGGGACTCAAGGGGCTGATTATATAGACTTTAAGTATATCCAGTACTCATAAAACTGTGCAGTAGCTTCTGATTGCAATTTGGCACCCTGTTTACCTTGACTGCATGAAGAAAATAAATTGGTTACACCAACTTGAGTATCTCTGATGGTGTGACAATGATTTTTCATTGTAATCTCAAAAATTGACATTGTTTTCATACATTAGTCTCATGATCTTGGTCCATTTCAATCTATCTTAACAGATGTATCTGTTTGTGTGATGACAAAATTAGCTATATGAGCATGCAACATTGAGTTTCTGAGACATGGAACATTCAACAGAGAATATATCTCTTTCTTACAGACGGGATAAGCCCAGATTTTGCTATTGTAACAAGATCATGATGTTGCTTATGAGGATTTTGTTTTATTTAAAATGTTAGTTCAATAAATAAACTTTTTAGCTATCCCCAAAATACTGGAGTGAAACCATGTTTTATGAGGATTATTTGTTTTGTTCCAGGACAGAGTAATGTCCTATAATAAAGTTACTCTTAATTACAGTGGTTTAAATAAGATCAAGAAGGGAGTTAGCACTTTCAGAAAAAAGGTGTAGGGAAACCTTTATTTAGTGGAAATTTAGTAGAAAGAAGATACTTGAATCAGACAGTTACCAATTCAATTCAAGGACTGTGAATTGTTTGTTGAAAGTGTGGGGAAAACCATTCACACACACACACACACACACACACACACACACACACACACATCAGAATTGGGTCTCAGAACACCAAAAGAATTTGCAAAAATAAGTGAAGACAATAAGAGAAAGGCAGATCACTGAGTCATTTATAAAGCACCTTCATATATGCTATCTTCTTTTTCCTATCAATAATTACATGAGTTAGGACAATATTTCCATTTTACAGGGGAGATAATGTATTCAGTATGTGAGAGGAATTGTCTAAAGTCACACAGATGAGCAAAATAGATGTAGCATAACATAGTCAACATGACATTGATAGAAAAATGAGTCTTTTAATTCAAGTTTATAACTCCAAATCTCATGCCACATGACATATTTTTAAAATTATCTTTTATCTGCTATTCATCTACTTAATTTAACTACTCTGTTAAAGGCTTATTATGAGTATAATTCTTATAATCTCCTGTATACTTTTCCAAGCCACTTTAATCTTCTATTGGGATACTTTAAATGTTATTGCATATGTACTCATAACTATTTTTGTTGTTTGTGATCATCTTATGATCCACCACGGTGCCTTTCTCTTATTGTCTTCAATTATTTTGGCAAATTCTTTTTGCATTCTGAGACACAATTTCGATGTGTTTTTGTGTGTGAGTGGTTTTCCCCACACTTCCAACAAGCAATTCTCAGATACCAGCTGTGTCAATTCAATTCTGACACAGTCTACCAAGCAATGGCATCAGATTCCACAGGTTCATGGTTTAGTCTTAGACTGCCCCCCTCATACACACTTGAGGAGCAAGTCACAAACCCAGGTTGTCACCTATATTTTGATCAAATAATTATAAACCAGATGTTTCCATGACCCCCTCTTTGAGTTCCATTAATATGCTAGAGCTGCTCACATAACAAAAAAAATAACACATTTACTTCTAGATTGCCAATTTATTATAAAACAATGTAGCTCAGGAACAGCCATATGGGAGAGATACATGGGCAAGCTATGGGGAATGATCCAGGAGCTTCCATGCCCTTTCTGGGCATGCCACTTCCCTGGCATCTCCACATGTTCCACCAACCCGGAAGCTCTCTGAACTTTGCCCTTCTGGGATTTCATGGAGGCTTCATTACATAGACATGCTAGATTACATCATTGGCCATTGGGTTTTGATTGCATCTCCAGCCCCTCTCCCCTCCCGAGGAGTGGGACTAGAAGTTCCAACCCTCTAATCACAATATTGGTTCTCTTGGCAACCAGCCCCCATGCTTAGGTGCTTTCCAAAAGTCATGTCATTAACATAATGAAAAACACCTTTATAGCTCTCACCACTTAGCAAATTCCAAGGGTTTTAAGAGCTCTGTGCCAGAAATGGGGACAAAGACCTAATATATATTTCATATTATAAATCACAATATCACAAAATACTCCCAAATTCTACCACTATGTGATTAACATGACATTTCCAAAATTCTCCAAATGTCCACATGGAATAAATGTCATGGTATGAGGCAAGACTTCCATGACATCTAATTCACACTATGTACTTTAACAAATCTTTAGCAGCTTCAGTAAGGTTATGCAAAGTCTAATTGAGAGTTAGTTTGTGCTTACCAGTCAGCTGTTTTACAAATCCCATTGTATTCTGTCTGTAATCCAACATACCTGAGATCAAGTCATAGATCCATAGCTCCCTGAAATTGGCCAATATGTTTCTCTATAAAGTGGTAATAAATATTAGATTGTGAAGATTTCATTACATAATACATGAAAGCAATTAGCAAAATATCTTGCCTATAGTAAGTGGTCAGTCAATAAATAATAGCATGTACAATCCTAAAATGATTAATAATAATGTATTTTCCTTTTCTTTAGACAAAAGTAAGTTTTGTCTCTTCCTATTTTTTTAATTCTTAATTTTGTCCTGGAAGCCATAAAACAAGCCCACTACATATAAAAATAGCTACTAATAATCAAGTCTTTGTCTTATATTATCTGGTATATTTATGGTAGTCTAGTAAGTTAGGTGTGATTTTTGTTGTTGTTGTTTTAACAATTGAGTATTTTAACAAAACTCTGGCCCAGAAGTCTTCATGATTGTTATAATAAGAGATGAAGATAAGATTTAAACTATCTGGCTATTTTCCTTTCCAATATGCTTTTCTTCTATTAGGTTAAACTGAATTTCTGTTTCAGGGAACAAAATGCAAATATATGAGAGAGTTGGCATATTACCCCCATCGTTTTGTCAGCAGTAAAATTTTAGGTGCCAATGAATATCAATGGGAGATATATTTATTTTGAAGGGGTGATTTTTAGAATCCCTTAACTCATATGCAAAAGATAATAAAACTTCTACACATATGTCTGAAGCTGTCTGCCATGTTTAGAATCTTTTAATGGATTCAGATGCTGCTATTAAAACTGGTTTAAATGGAAAGTTTGGGATTTAGGGCTTTGACCAAACAGATTGGCCAGCTGAAGGCAGAATGCTTTTATCCAATATAATTTTATAACATTTTGAAGACCTAGGATTTGAAAGTGATGTTGCATATGATACAAGTTTATAGTTGCTAATAGCCACCAATACTAGACAGTCAGGAAGAACACAGGTTGGATATTGAAATACATTTGAATTCAAGGTAGTAACAAACGAAACATTTCTTTACTTAGTTCTAAAATTTTGAACATAAGTATAATGAGCCACAAAGTTCTAGATTTGAAGAATTTTTACCCTAGAGAATATATTACCTGAAACTATGATGATTTAAAAACAGTGAACAGTATTTTTTGCTTGCTAATTCAGTACCATTAAAGAATAGTGTCCCACAGTTCAACTCTTGCCATAGGAGGACTAAAGAGAACAATATAACTCTCCTTTCTTCTTTGGCCCAGGCCATTGCTGATGACCTCTTCAGGATAATAGCAAGAATTCACAAAACAGCTTTGCTGGAAGTCCTGAGTATGAGGACCACTTTGGGCATGAAACACAGAAGGGAGGAATGTTTTGGCACCATCACTGCCTGTGGTCACAATAACTACATAGGATAGGAAAACATACTTGTTATATAAAATAAAATTCTGTGCTGAAATGTTGCATGGCTTCCATAAACAACTATTATTTGAAAAATAGCAGTGCTGCATGCCTCTGATGGATGTGAAGTTTTGGCTGGGTGCTTCTCTTATTTTGAAGGATTATTAGTCTTTCCCTATATTTAATTATTTTGAAAATTGAAGAATACCAAAGAAAGATTATTTTGTCCCAGTGATAAAATTTTAATATTACACAGTATATATTACTTCCTCCTTTTTTAATAGAAACAGATTTATCATTCTTTCCAATCATACCTCTCAAACAGCCAGAATGGCCAGAATCAACCTGGCAGAATGACAACCAGAGTTGCTTTTCTGGAAAAACATATATTCTAGGGGTAAATAATGAAATTAATAAGACATATATAAGATAATTTAAAAAGCTTTTAAGCTATGAAGAAAATAAAATAATACAATGTGTTAGAGGGTGCCTTTGGATATATTTATTTTATAAATTTCTGCATTACAACTTTCCAGAAATTTCTCCGTTTGAAGCAGCACAGTTTATCAACTTGATTTACAGTTTTCATAAATCAGGAGTCTGGACATGAGTTACCTGGGCCATCTGCTCACAGTCTTATCATGTTAAAATCAGAATGTTAACTGGCTAGAGTTTCATTCAGAGCTCAGGCTCCTCTTCAAAGCTCATTCAGTTCCTTGCTATTGTAGGACTAGGATCCTTGTTTCCTTGTTGGCTATTTGGTCAAAAGTAATTTCAGCATCCTCAGGTCTTACCTTCCTCAGGTCCCTGTCATGTGACCTCCTCCATAGACACTCTCACAAAATGATCTTCCACACACAGAGATGAATATCTCTGTTCTCAACGGGCTCTCCTGATTAGGTCAGGGTCACCCAAGACAATTGCCCTTTGGATCAATTTAGAGACAATTTTTTAGGGACCTTACCTCTATCTGCATACTCCCTTGTGCCAAATAACATGTAAAGATGATAAATACACATTCACACTCAGAGAACCAATTATATAAGAATATGGGCAATTGTGGGTCATCTTAGAATTCTGATTACCATATTGAGTAAGCCTAATTAACATGGTCAAAAAGACATCCCAAAGAAGTAATATTTGAATAGAACATGAATGTTGAGAAGCAACCAGTCATATAATAATCTTGGAAAAAATTGTGAAGGCTCTGCTGTGGAAGATAACTTTGTGTATATAAGAAACAGAAGGCCAAGGAAAGAAGGATAAGACATGAGATTGGGTAGGTAGCAACTAGATAATGCAGGGTCTTGAAAGTCATGCAGATTTCAAATTTTAAGATAAATAATAGGGTGCATCATATGATTCATATGAAATTTGAATTCAAAGTTCAATAGGAAATATCAGGATAATTTAAGCAGTATAGTAACATGATCTATTTCTCTTTAAAATTTCAAAACCTTTCAGGTTCCTTTTTATAATTATTTTTTATTAGAGGCCCGGTGCACGAAATTCATGCACAGGAGGGGGGTGTGTCCCTCAGCCCAGCCTGCACCCTCTCCAATCTGGGACTCCTCGCAATTCTCACAATCCAGGACTGCTGGCTCCCAACTGCTCGCCTGCCTGCCTTCCTAATTGCCTCTAACCACTTCTGCCTGCCAGCCTGATCACCCCCTAACCACTCCCCTGCCAGCCTGATTGATGCCTAACTGCTCCCCTGCCAGCCTGATTGCCCCTAACTGCCCTCCCCTGCAGGCCTGGTCAACCCTAACTGCCCTCCCCTGCAGGCCTGGTCCCCCACAACTGCTCTCCCCTGCAGGCCTGGGTCCCCCCAACTGTCCTTTCTTGCTGGCCCAGTCGCCCCCAACTTCCCTCCTCTGCCAGCTTGGTCACCCTTAACTGCCCTCCCCTGCAGGCTTGATTGCCCCCACTGCCCTCCCTTGCAGGCCTGGTCCCTCCCAACTGTCCTCCCCTGCTGGCCATCTTGTGGTGGCCATCTTGTGTCCACATGGGGCCAGCCATCTTTGACCACATGGGGGCAGCCATCTTGTGTGTTGGAGTGACTGTCAATTTGTATATTACTCTTTTATTAGTATGTTTGATAATTACAAATGCTCAAAAGAGGGGAAGTAATTATGAAAATATAACTTTTGATTCAGTCTGCAAAAAGAGTTTGCTATTGGCTTTAATTGTCAATGTAGGCTCCTCTGATTTTCCAAAATCACTATAAATTTAAAATTTAATTTCAAATTAAACCATTTGTGTACACACAGTTTTTTCTAAGTTTTCAAATGATTTTTCCTAGGTGGTTGAACTTTCTAAAGAAAAGATAAAAGTATAAAAGATATTCAGTCATTACAGAGGAAGTATTATTATTTGCCTTCCAATTGATTCCAACCACTCACATTAATATTACACTTGATTTGAAAACCACAAAGTTTTAAAATTAAAGTATATATTTAACCTTTATTTGGACCAATAAAACATCTAGCTCACTTACTGACTTTCAAAAGTAAGTAAAGAATAGACCTGGAACCAAAAACCAGATCTGGTTTATGACCTCCACTTCTTGCCAGATGGAGTAAAAGGGACTTAATTTATCCTAACACAGGAAAAAAATAAAAAGAAAACTGGTTAACCCATTGTACACCATAGTACTGTAGACGCAAGAGATGTACCTTCCCCATACCTCACGCGCGTCTATAAAAAAAAAAAAAGTTCTCCCTAAGTGGCAGCCCTGACCAACTTTAAAATCATTTTTTGTGAGAATTTTCAGCTGAAAATATTCAAGAACACCCGAATTGTGAGTAATATATTTATTTTGGTAATTGCAAATTGATATTTTTAATTAAATTCAAATTATAGTGGCATGTGGGGATGTTTTCCATATTGGACATGTGGTAGTTAACTGGTTAAAATATGAAAAAGTAAAGTTCTCAATATATTAGACATAACATAATAAAAGTATAACTGAAAGATTGGAAATTTTTGATTGTCTGGAATTATTGCCTGGAGAAAGTTTCTAGGCTGTAGTGCAGGAAGGGGGAGCCCACGTAGAACCTTATGTCTCCCTGCATTGAGGAGATGAAGTAAAAAGTTCAGGAAAAAGCAGACAGCAAGAGTTTACAGGGCAGAGAACCAGAGAGGAGAGAGCCTAACAAAAACATCAGGGATATGTAAAAAATTCCCTTGGAGTACTCAGCCGAATACTGATTAGCACATACATATAAGAGAAGTACCCAAGACGAGGGGAAAACAAAAACAAAACAAAAACACTGGAAGAATTAGGGGGGAACAATACCCAGAGCTCACATAGCACCATTAATAGTGCCTGTTTTCACCAGTCAAAGGAGAAAACCTTATGATATACTCTGGGCATTGGGTAGTATACTCATAGTGGTTATGCCTCAATAGTGGAGAAAAATTTATGTAAAAGACTATTCTGTTCCAGCCAAACAAGCCTTAAAAGGAAAAGTCAAACAAAAAACAAACAAAAAAAAACCAGATTTTTTCTACATAACCTAACAACACCTCAGCACAAAGCTCCAGAATATTTTAGAAAGATAAAAATATCCAATACTAAAAATTCACATGTGTAGCATCCAATAAAAAATTAAGTTTTTAAAAGCAGCAGGAAAATACAATAAATACTGAGGAGAAAAGTCAATCAATTGACACTGATGTAGAATGGGTAAAGAATAAAATTGGTAGACAGGGACATTAAAACAGACATTATGACTATATTCCAAATGTTCAAGAAGCCAGAAGAAAAATTTACAATATAATATGGAGATATAAAAAATATTCTAAATACCCAAATTGAACTTCTACCAATTAAAATTAAAATGTCTGTAATGAAAAAATACACTTGATGGGGTTAATGTCATATTAGACACTGCAGAAAAAGAGATTAGTGAAATAGAAACCATAACAATAGAAACTATACAAAGTGAAACATGTAGAAAAATAAAAACTAAAAATAAATGAAGAAAGGATTGATTTCAAGATCCTTTGGGACAATTTCAAGGGGTCCAACATATGAATAATTATAATCCTTAAATGAAAGAAGAGAAGAGAGCAAGAAATATTTTTCCAAGAAATAATCATAGCTGAACATATTCAAAATTTTCTGAAAACAATAATTCCACAATCTAACAAGTCAATGAACACTAAATGCAACATACATAAAAAGGACAACATAGCCCATCAGAATCAATGTTTAAAATTAGTCATAAAAAAGCAACTTAATTGGCATCTTTAGACAATTCTACCCAACAACACAACAATAAATTTCTTTTCATGTGCACACTGAAAATTTACCAACATAGACTATATTCTGGCAAAAAAAGGAAAAAGAAAAAAAAGGCAAGTAATAAAAAGTATTATTTCATCACAATGAAATTAAACTAGAAACCAATATTTAAAAGATACCTGAAAAATTCTCAAATATTGGAAAGTAATTAGTACACTTCTAAATAATAGCCTTACAGAATAAAAAATACAATTCTGCAAAAGTTCAAGAAATTTGAAGAAAGAACACATTCCAAATCATTCTATGAGGCCAGGCTTCTGCTGATACCAAAACCAGAAAAAGAAATTAAAGGGGGGGGGGGGGGCTACAGACTTATATCTCTCATTAATATAAATCCAAAAATTCTTAATGAGTAAATGACTATGCTAAAATCTTAATCAAGTCTCTGTGACTACAAAATCTCTTAGTGATATGTCCTTCAACATGTTGTTTTGAGCTTCAAATTTCTCAGCTGAAAAGGAAGGTGGGTGGTGGTCATTCATTTCATTTTTGAGTATTTATTGAGTTATTTTATGCTATACATGTGCTAGAGATATAACAGTAAGGATAGAAATAATGCTTAGCTTAATAGCGTAACAAATATTAAAATAATTATATTGAAAAATAAATAGCTGATTTTCAATATTCTGGAAAATAGAAGCACACTTCTATGTTTTATTCATATGGACATAAGGAAATGTTGGGAGTTAGGATGATTAGAAAGACTTCCCTGAAATTTTTTATTTGAGCTTACAACTGATTGATAAGAGGAAGATAGAGGAAGAGCATGAGCAGGCTCCCTTTAGGAAGTCCTAACAGAGAACATAATGGGAGCAGATGCTGGTGACAAAACAAGCATGGTTTTTCTAGGCTCTGGGTGTTGCCGGTGGTGGGCATGGGGGAGATTTCCTTGACAAAGCCTTCCTAACCAATGCTGCTGTTCTGTGGTTTCAAGTCAAAAGAGAGGCGGGGCCAGCCAGCAGAGCGTGCTTTGTAAATTAGAAAGTAGTTAATGTGAAGATTTGTGGGAGCTGCACTGGTTTCTCATTTTAAAAGACTATAACATTTCCCCCAAATTATTCTTAGTGTGGTGGAATCTTCTCATGGCGTGAAATTGGTGTTTACAAAGAAGCTTCTATTTCAACATTGACAAAGCTAGAGACACAGTTAGCTTAACTCCTAGGATGAAAATGTGCTCCATAGCATTAAATACGCGGCTTCTGGCAGTTTCTGAAGATGATAATATGCATTCATAGTTTGATTAGTTATAAATGTGTGCTTCTTGGCTGAAGAGAGCAGAGCTAGAGAAATCTGGGCTGTTTCACAGGCCAGAGAACAGAGGAGAATTTTCCCCACAGGAAAGGAGAGGAAGAGGGAGCATAAGAGAAACCTGTAAGCTGGTGACTGATGTTAGTAGTTGAGTGGTCCTGATGAAAAAATGTAGCACATTCCCACATGGGAGTCTTGCCTACCTTTCTCCAGGTTTGCTTTCTTTTTTATTTATTTTTATTTTTAAATATGTTCTTATTGATCTTAGAGAGAGAGAGAGAGAGAGAGGGAGGGGAAGGGAGAGGAAGAGAAAGAACATTGATAAGAGAAACATCAATCAGCTCATGCCCTCTACTGGGCATCAAGTCCACAACCCAGGCAGGTGCCCTGACCAGAAATCGAACGGTGACTATTGGGTGCATGGGGATGATGCTCCACCAACTGAGCCACACTGGCCAGGGCAGGTTTGTTTTCTAATGAGGACTGGATCACACCCTCTCTCTAGGATGGGGACCATCTCCTTCTTGATCAAAACAACTTTCTTTACTCCTATAGGAGGATTGCAATCTTATTTGACTTAGGCGTGTCTTCCATGAGAATTTATGGAGTGCTCACTCTATGCCAGCCACTCTATTGGACACTGCAGATTCAGGGACAAGAGAAACCATTTCTTACTTCAGTCTAGTGGAGGAGACATACATGAAGATAAATACCAATCACAATAATGCAAGGATATGGGGAATGTACAAAGCTCTAGGATAACAGGAGAGAAAATGATTAATTCTCCCAAGGGGCATCATGACGTGTTAAAAGGGGGGGGGGACATTTGAGCTAGCTTTTGAAGGATATGTGGCTGAGGAGATGAAAGCAAGTTTTCTCTAAGAAAGGAAGAAACAGGGGAGCTAAATGTACTGATGTTTGAAAATGTATCATACAAAGCAAGGCTAATAAGAGTTTGGGCCCAGATTGTGAAGAGACGTGAATGACATGTTCATGATACTATGAATGAAAGAGGAAAATAGTACCCCTGACTTGTTCATTAACATTCTTTCCAGTGTGTATATTTTCTAGGCTGAGTAACTATCCAACAGCCAAGGAGCCATTGGTTCCTGCTACTATATGAGCCAGTTTATCAACATGGGACATTTAGAAGGGTGGGAGGAAGGGAGGGAGGGAAGAAGGGAAGGATGAAGGAAGGAAGGAAGGAAGGAAGGAAGGAAGGAAGGAAGGAAGGAAGGAAGGAAGGAAGGAAGGAAGGAAGGAAAGAGGGAAGGAAGGAAAGAGGGAAGGAAGGAAAGAGGGAAGGAAGGAAAGAGGGAAGGAAGGGTGGAATTTTGGAAGGGAGAGGAAGAAAGGAGGGAGAAAGGAAAAGAGAAAAGGAGGGAGAAAAAGCAGAAGGGGAGATAAAGATAAGAGATGAGCCATAACTGAAAGAAAAGAAGGAAGAGGAGAAAATAAAGAGGGAAATAAAAAGTAAGAAATCATTTGGGTCCACTGCCAACAAGAGTTAGGAAAACTGATTTCTTAAGATAAACTGAAGTAAAACAAAATATGCTCCATATGTTGAAACTGTATACTTAGTTTGAGATAAACAAAAACATGTTTGGAGAATAACTGCCATAATTAAAAAGAAATTAAAAGAAAGAAAGAAAAACCATCTGGGGGGTAGATATATATTTAAACACACACACACACACACACACACACACACACACACACCACAAAATACACAATGATTCCAAAACTTGAAGTTTTCCTTGTTTTAAGTAAACTTGCTTGTTGCAAAAGGGCATTGCAACAGTGTTTGCCCAAAGCGCCCCATGTTTCAGGCTGGAGCTAGCCAGGGCTACTTGGCATTGCTCAAACACCAGAAAACCTTTCCAAAGCCTGTTCTTTGCTCCTGCTTTCTTCTCTGCTGTGAATGTACATCCTCCCATTTCCCTCTGGACAACTCCAAATTACCCCCTGAGCACCCAACTCAACTGTGACCTGCTCCCAGCCATGTGCCTGACAGCCAGCACAGTTCATAATGGCTTCCTCATCTGTGAACTCTGCGAGTGTGTATCACTTTTCTGTGGCTGCCATAACAAAACATCAGAATCTGGGTAGCTGAAAGCAACAGTTTATTGTTTCACAATTCTGGAGGATGGAAGTCTAAAAATCAGGCAGTCGAAATCCGGGTTGGTTTCTTCTGAGGCACCGGAGGGGGAATCTGTTCCAAGCCTTTCGCCTAGCTTCTAATCTTTCCTAGAAACTCTAGGTGTTCTTTAAATTGTAATGCATCACTCTAATCTCTGCTTCCATCTTCACATGGTGCTCTCTCTGTGTCTGTGTCTTAGCGTGGCTATCTTCTTACAAGGACCCTAGTCATGTTGGGTTAGGACCCCATCCTACTCCAGTATGACCTCATGTTAACAACTCACATCTGCAACTCTCTTATTTCCAAATAAGGTCACTATCTGAGGTACTGGGGGTCTGAATTTCAACATATCCTTTTGGGGACACAATTCAACCCAAAGTAAGAAGTCTCTAGTATAGATCCAGTTCACTGAAGGAGTCAGATGTATGCATGTCTATGTGCCCTATTTCCAAAGAAGTTGATGAGAAACTTCATTTCAACTTCATTTCATATGTATGTATATAGACTTTGTGTTTCCAAGACATTGTTAATTCATAGTTAATGTTTCCTAAATTTAATTAAATATGTAAAATTATAGACAGAGGGTTTCTGATTAAAACTAAAAGGTGGTTAGGAGGCAGTTAAGTCTACATTTGAGGGGAAGCATGGGGCATGTGATAACCCCACATCACTACACTTCCCAGACCAGGGTTTCTCCCCCTGCCCTGGACCGTGTGGCAGAAAAGAACCAGTGCTGGAATAACCTAATGAAATGAGCATCTGAGACTAGAAGACTCACATTTGAATGTAGCTGTCTGTGTAGGTAGCTATATAGATAGTATCAATACTGTCACTTCTCTTTTTGCCTCAGTTTATCCTCAAAAGATGAGAATTAGACAATTAGGGGTTATTTTAAAATGTAAGCATAAAAATTCTTTTTTTCAAATGAAACTTTGCCCAAAGGCCCAATTTAAACAGATCTTTGTGAAGCTGCCAGCGATGGGGTGAAGAAGGTGAGCCTGGAATGCCATTGACACAGTCATCCCTAAGGAGTCTCCACAGGAAAGGCTAAAGATTTAAATCTATGGAAACATAGATTTAAAACCACTGGGACAGATGAAAGTCCAGATTTGGTATGTAGTCCTAGACATAGAGGGTCATTCATGAAGAAGAAGGAGAAGGAAGAAGAGGAAGAGAAGAAGAAGAAAGGGGAGGGAAGGGGAAGAAGAATAAATAGAAAAGCTTATTGGAAAATAAGAATCATTTGGGAGAGAAATGGTAAGGAGGAACAAAAATCTTGGGGAAAACTTGCTATGGCCATAGAGCAGTATTTCAAAGTGGCCTCCCAATTTTATCTTTGCAGTCTTGTAGTCAATTCTAAATTCAGCTGGCCACTTCTTTTACAAGGACATTGTTATTTTTAACCATATCATAACGATATGATCACAAAGGTAACATAGTCTGAAAGTGACAGAGAATGTAAAAGTCTTGTGAATTTCAACTACTAAATCACAGGAAGATGGATTTGTAGTACTCAAATTACTGGTATCTAAAACAACTTATATAAAGAAATAAAAAATTTAAGATATAAAGAAAATGAATAAATAAAACAACTTATAAATATCCCTTACCAATTTTTGCTTCAGCAACCATGAATTGGTCATTTTTCCCAGGGCGCACATTTTGTTCTAGGTTTCTGTACCGTGGTGCATGCTGACCTTTCATTCTGATGTGTGCATCCCTAATGTCAACTCCTAATATTCCTTCAAAATGCAATGTAAGCTTAACATTCTCCAGGAACCTTTCTCTGAATACTCAAGTCCAATTAACCACACTTTCCATTGTGTACCTCTGTGCATCCTCTGTACCTTAAATGAATTGATACCATTACACTGTTATTCAGTTGCTGCTTATTTTCAAATAATGGGTTATTCTGGCGCAGTCTTATCTGTAATGTCTTAACGGCCCTGTGATTATTCACTATGCCTAATAGGTGTTGGTAAGAGTTTGCTGGATGAATTAATTAATGTACAGAAGTGTCCACTTCAAACTATTTTAAAGTTTTCAGGTGATTTTGGAAAAGTATCAAAATGAGTGTAGGCAAAATTTGAATGTCATTATTCTACTTAATTTGTAAAGAAAAATGAAATACTGCAGTCAAATCTCTGGTGGCTTTATACTAGTATACTTGACTTAACATAGTCATGATGCGGGAACACAGAAAATGGACTTAAAAAAAAAAAAATAAAAAAAAACCTCTCTTGGAAATTAGCCCAAGAGCCAAATGTTTCATTTTAATGGTATGTTTCTTCTCTCATACCACAACTAGTAAACATTTCAGATCACACATACACACAATGTTTGTTTGTATTTACTATAATTCCCTATGAAACTCCAGATGCTTGGACCGTACAGGCATCTAATACATGTTTGATGAATTAAAGAACAAATGAAGGAACCTTTGGATAAAATGAGCTAAGATTCTGACATCCATTAGCAAGCTGTTACCAGTTTTCATCTGCCTCGTTTGATTGTAGGCCATCCATTCGGAGAGAGGAAATGGAAAAACGTGATGCAAATGACTGATCTGTTCAATGCCTTTGAATTAATACTTAAAATGCAATCTCTTATCAGACATTTGGTACAACATGAGCTGGAATACTCAGTTCTGGCTCCAGGTTTGCCCCCACATTGCTATGTGAGATTAATTTTTTTTGGCTAAAGAGATTGATCTTGGTCCCACCTATATTAATGTATTCTGACTTTATGGAACGTAGGCCAGATATTTATTTTTTTTAGGTCCGATAAAGTCCAATATGGTTCTGACACAATTATACATGACGCTGGATTATAATACTTCTACATCTCAGCCAGGCTTTTAATTTGGTATCATTGGTAGGCAGGCATCATCTCAAAGTTTTAATTTAATGAAATAAAATTCTGTCCCTTTGATTAATTTCCAGGAAAAGTTGTTGGAAAAAAAACTCACGTGTTGTGCCTCAAGCAATGCATCTCTGGTTTTATACTTCTGTCCCACTCTGTATTCAAAAGGTCTTCAATTAAGCAGAGACCTTCTTCTTAGAGAAGACTTCCACTGAGCATTATTTGAAAGGGGAACATGTCTCTTGGGGTAGAAGTGGTAAGGGTCTTACTCCCCAGTAGTTTATCAAATGTTTATTCCAACTATGTGTCATAGTCCCCTGAGAATTCTGGTAAATTAAGCATTTTCCAACGTCTTACACTCCCCGCTCACTTTACAAATCATTACCTTGATCAATGTCAGGGTGGCATGTCATGGCTGATCATGTATTTATACAGCAGGTTAAAACTCGAAGTGCCTTCGTTTACATTATCTTGATAGAGTTCCTCAGGTCTTGGAATGGCAGGTCAGATTGATTTCTACTCATTGTTCAGATAGGAAAATTGAGACTCAGAGCTTTCCAGATTTATGAAAGGATAGATAATGAAAATGGATAGAATTGGGCCTTGAGCCTAAGTGTTTTATTTCTAGTTCAAGGTTTACTGATCACACCAAAGTGCTCTAATGGATGTTCAAGAAACAGTTGTGACCCTAGCTGGTTTGGCTCAGTGGATAGAGTGTCGACCTGAGGACTGAAGGGTCTAGGGTTTGATTCCGGCCAAGGGCATATGCTCAGGTTGCAGGCTCGATCCCCAGTAGGGGGTGTGCAGGAGGCAGCCAATCAATGATTCTCTCTCATCATTGATGTTTCTATCTCTCTCTCCCTCTTCCTTCCTCTCTGAAATCAATAAAAATATATTTTAAAAAAAGAAACAATTGTGCTTACAGATTTTTTTTTCTTCATCATATTTACTGAGCATCTATTATTTGTAGATACTGTGTTTGGTGTTGATATCATTAATGGTAATCAAGCCAAAATCCCTTCCATACTTGAGCTTGTAGTAGGGGAGGAAAAGATAAAGACAACAGGTGGGGACACAGAAACACCCCACTGATAACAGATTGAAGAACTTAAAAATGATATGCTAACTGAGAAAGATGCCTGATACCTGACTGTTAAAGAAGGGATTTTTCATCTAATTGACTAAAATAAAGCTATCCCAAGGATCTCTGAGATCAGTTGGGTTATTCATGTGATGGATTCTCCAAATATAAATATATTATGCTTCCAAATGGATGTGTTTATCTTCCCTGGGCTTTTAAATACTGTAACTCTACTGGTATTCATCTCCTTTCTTTCCTCCTGGGCCATGAAATAACACATGCACTTCTAGAGTATGGTGCAGAAAAAGCTAGCTTGGTTCATTTATTAGATTTCTTGAGTATGACTTTTTTTTTCACAGTGATTTGGGCCATTTTTCCTGGAGATAGTTTGAAATTTTGGGGTCAGTGGATAAGTGGCAGGGTTATGTGTTTGAGACAGTCGAACATTGGAGGCTGAAGCTGACAAAATTGGACTACAGCTTGCTGCAAAGGCTTATGTGGACATCAGAGCCAGTTCAGTGTTTTGGCAGTAGGCAGAATAACGTGGCAGAGAGCTTCCACGGTCACCCCAAGTTGCCAGATTGGGTATCCACACACTATCCTCATGGGAAACGAGCTGAGCACTTGGATGGACTCATATCTCAGGCTCTCAAAATTAGATAGATCTGCCCTAGCTGGTTTGGCTCAGTGGATAGAGTGTCGGCCTGCGGACTGAAGGATCCCGAGTTCGATTCCAGTCAAAGGCACATGCCTGGGTTGCGGGCTCGATCCCCAGTAGGGGGTGTGCAGGCGGCAACCAATCAATGATTCTCTTTAGTCATTGATGTTTCTATCGTTCCCTCTCACTTCCTCTCTGAAATCAGAGATCCTATATTTAAAAAATTAGATAGATCTGTAATCGCCCACCACTTTTGAAACTAGACCCCCGATTATTACTTAAACTCAGCATGAAGCATTTTCTTGAAGAATTAGAGAAAGGAGAAACATCACTGTTAAGAAACAGAAAATGGACAAATACTCTTCCCATTCAAGAAAAGGAGCAAATATTAACATATATAGTTGAGGAAAAAAACTGACCGTTGGATTAAAATTGATGAGACATAGGACATATAAAGTATGTAGCACTTTTTGTAATTTTTATGTTACTTTTTCAAAAATGATGTTTGAAATGAAAACAAAAATAGTATCTAGAATCAAATGGATATTACTAGGTATTTCTTTTCATGCAATATTGATGTATTTTCTCTATTTTAAAAATCTTTTCAATAAGGGAAAGGTCACCGAATAAATTTGTATTACATATTTTTTTTTAAAAAAATCACTAGTTGTATCCCTACTATGTGCAAGTCATTACTCTAAGCCTGTGTGGAAAAGTGAGCCAGAAAGTAATTCATCCTTGCAGAAATCCTGTTTCTCGGTTGCTGTAAAAAATCAAGCAGCTCAGTCTTCGGCCCCCATTTAAAATATGCTTTATAATCTGGCATGAGAATGGATGAAAACTGAAAATACCTTGGGGTATTGGCTTGATATTTAAGAAAACATTCAAAATTAAGTCTTTTAATCAATTACCAGACCACCTCAGTGAAAACATACTGCTTCAAGAGACCATATTTATCATTTAATTGGAGTGTTTACCAGAACCTGTTTTTCCTTATGTCTTTTTGTTTGCCAAATTCCTTTTGCATTACTTTGCAATGGGCGGTAGCTCTTCTCTCCCAAATGCTGTGCCTACAGGGGGAGGAAGAAAAACACCATTTCTACACCTTTCTTTCTTTTTTTTTAAATGTGTAACTGTTTAAATTAACCTTATTTTTAGAGCAGATACAGCACAATTGAGTGGAACTTACAGTGTTATCATACACCCAACCCCACATGCCCAGAGCTACCCACCCCCATCAACATTCCACACTGGGATGGTATACAATCAATGGATCTACACATTATTATCACACAAAATCCATAGTTTACATTAGGATACTCTCTTGGTATTGTGCATTCTCTGTATGTGTTCTGACATATATCTACCATTATAAAAAGTTCTCTATACTGTGTCTAAAAGTCACCTCTTCACTTTCCCCTAACCCCCAGCAACCACTGATCTTTTTACTGTCTCCGTACTTTTGCTTTTCCCAAATTGTCATATACTTGGAATTGTATAGTATCTATAACCTTTTCAGATTGGTTTCTTTCTCTTCATAATATGCATTTAAATTTCCTCCATGTCTTTGCATGGCTTGAAAGTTCATTTCTTTTTTGTTGCTGAATAATATTCCATTGTCTGGATGTAACCATTCATTTATGCATTCATCTACTGAAGGGCATCTTGGTTGCTTCCTTATTTTGGCAATTATGAGTAAAACTGCTATAAGCATTTGTATGCAGGTTTCATGTGGACACGGCTTTTTAATTCACTTGATTAAATACTAGAGAGGGCAATTGCTGGAGAGCATGATTTAAGAGCTTGTTTAACTTTGTAAGTAAGTTTAAAACTATCTTCCAAAGTGTCTATTGTCCTAGACCCGTGGTCGGCAAACTGCGGCTCACGAGCCACATGCAGCTCTTTGGCCCCTTGAGTGTGGCTCTTCCACAAAGTACCATGGCCTGGGTGAGTCTATTTTGAAGAAGTGGCATTAGAAGAAGTTTAAGTTTAAAAAATTTGACTCTCAAAAGAAATTTCAATCGTTGTACTGTTGATATTTGGCTCTGTTGACTAATGAGTTTGCCGACCACTGACCTAGACTCTCGATTCCAATAATTACAGGCTGTTGTTGTTCCTTGTGATTAAGCCCCTATACCGTTTTGCATTCCCACGAGAAATGAATGAGAATTCCTGCTGCTCCACATCCTCTATAGCCTTTGATGTTGCCAGTGTTCTGGATTTTGGCCATTCTAATAGGTGTGTGGTATCCCATTATTGTTTTAATTTGTAATTCTTTGATGATATATAATGTGAAGAATCTTTTCATGTGTTTATTTGCCATCTATACATCTTCTTTAGTGAAGTACCTCTTCAGATCTTTTGCCCATTATTTTTTAATCTTTAAAAAATTTATCTTTATTGTTGAAAGTATTACAGATATCCCCTTCCTCCTCTCCATTGGCCCCCTCCACCCTACTCGCACCCTCCACCACACTAGTGTCTTGTGTCCGTGGGCTATGCACATATGCATATAAGTTTTCTGGCAACCTTTTCTCTCCTTTCTCCTCCCCGCTTTGCTCATTTTTAAATCAAGTTGTTCATTTTCTTATTGTTGAGTTTAAAGGAAGTTTTATATGAAGTTAATTAATGTCTCTTTCTGCCAAGCCAGGAACATAGACAAGCTAGGAGGTCTCAAAATAAAAATATATATATATTCCTGCAGATATATGTAGGCCAGGCTCAATCTGGAGAAATAAACTGGGTAATTATGGGTTCTTGATATCTCTAGGCATGCTGATAAAGACAGTTAGACATTTCTGGCTTATAAAATTTAAAAAAATAACCCTAGAAAATATACAAAATATCCAGGTAGAGAATATTTAAAAATTTTTTTGAAACTCAGAAAAAGAATCAGACTTGTGGTTATCCGAGGTATGTGGGGTTGAGATGTGGGGAGGGGAAATTGGAGGAAGGTGTTCAACTAGATACAAAATTCTAGTTATAAAATAAGTTAGTATTAAGGAGGTAATGTACAACATGATGACAACAGTTACCACTGCTGTATAATATATATAAAAGTTGTTCAGCTGAGAAACCAAGATGGCGGCATAAGGTGAACACCTAATTGTTGCTTACCACAACAATTTTGGAACTACAACTGGAAAACAGAGCAGACATCGTCCAGAACCATCGGAAAGCTGACTGAGCGGAAGTTCTACAACTAGAAAAAAAGAGAAAAGGACACTGAGCCTCAGGAGCTGTGGAGGTGCAGAGTTCCGTGAGCGTGGAAAGGGCGAGCGGCTGAATATGCGGCTGGCTCGCTCGCGTTGTGCGGAGAGGGCGGGCAGCAGGCGCGTAGCTGGCTTTCTTGTTAAGAAGGAAAATAAAACCTCCCGACTGCACTGATATCCAGCTCCGGTCGGGGAGAGGCTAGTTTGTCTGGCAGCAGGTGAAGCTCGAGGGCAGCCTTCTCTCAGAGGTGCGCAGCCATTGTTTTGGGACGCGGAGAAACCGGCCCTCTTAGGGCAGGGCTGAGGGGAAACCAAAGCTTGTCTGTGCCACCCTGAGACTCCGCCCCATCCAAGCTGAGCACAGAAGCCTTCCCAGTGGCTAGCTTTCTCGTTCGGGAGAAAAACAAAACGTCCCAACTGCACTGATATCCAGCTCTGGTCGGGGAGAAACTGGTCTGTCTGGCAGCGAGCGAAACTCGAGAGCAGCCATCTCTCAGAGGTGTGCACAGCCATTGTTGCTGGACACAGAGAACAGGGCCTTCTTAGGGCAGGGCTGATGGGAAACCAAAGCTTGTCTGTGCCACCCTGAGACTCCGCCCCATCCAAGCTGAGCACAGAAGCCCTCCCAGTGGAGACACTGCTGATCCTCACAGCCAACTGGCTTGGAGATCAACTACCCCCAGTGATACCAACAACAAGCAAGGCTAAACTACAACAAGACTGCACATACAGCCCACAAAGGGGTGCACCAAGAGGGTCCACCACAAGTAACTGGGGAGGCTGAGCTACTGGGCCCTATAGGACACCTAACACACAAAGCAACTCCACCAACTCAGGGAAGCAGCTAAAATGCGGAGACAAAGAGGCAGGCCACAATTGAAAGAAATGGAGGAAAGCAAAAGACTGGATATAGAGTTCAAAACCACAGTAATAAGGTTTTTCAAGAATTTCCTAGAAAAGGCTGATAAATTAAACAAGACCTTTGAGGATATGAAAAGGGATCAACAAGAAATTAAGCATACACTGACTGAAATAAAAAATATTATACAGAGATCTAAAAGCACACTAGAGGATCGCAAGAATCAAGTCAAAGATTTGGAATACCAAGAAGCAAAAAACACTCCTCTGGAAAAGCAAAAAGAATCCAAAAAGTTGAAGATAGTGTAAGAAGCCTCTGGGACAACTTCAAGCGTACCAACATAAGAATTATAGGAGTCCCAGAAGAAGAGAGAGAGCAAGATACTGAAAACCTATTTGAAGAAATAGTGACAGAAAACTTCCCCCACCTGGTGAAAGAAATAGACTTACAAGTCCAGGAAGCACAAACAAAAGGAACCCAAAGAGGACCACACCAAGACACATCATAATTACAATTTCAAGAGCAAAAGACAAAGAGAGAATATTAAAAGCAGCAAGAGAAAAACAGTTACCTATAAGGGAGCACCCATATGATTGTCAGCTGATTTCTCAACAGAAACTATGCAGGCCAGACGGGAATGGCAAGAAATATTCAAAGTGATGAATAGCAAGAACCTACAACCAAGATTACTCTACCCAGCAAAGCTATCATTCAGAATTGAAGGGCAGATAAAGAGCTTCACAGATAAGAAAAAGCTAAAGGAGTTCATCACCGCCAAACCAGAATTATATGAAATGCTGAAAGGTATTCTTTAAGAAGAGGAAGAAGAAGAAAAAAGTAAAGATAAAAATTATGAACAACAAATACATAATTATCAACAAGTGAATCTAAAAACCAAGGGAACAAAAAATCTGATTAACAGTATTAACTGGTGAATATATTAGAATCAGGGGCATAGAAAGGGAGTGGACTGACAATTCTCGGTGGAAAAGGGGAGAGGGGAGTGCGGGAAGAGACTGAACAAAAATCGTACACCTATGGAGGAGGACAGCGGGGCGGGGAGAGGGTAAGGGCAGAGGGTTGGGTAGGAACCTAGTGGAGGGGAGCTATGGGAGGAAAAAAGAGGAACAATTGTAATAATCTGAACAATAAAGATTTATTAAATTTTAAAAAAAAGTTGTTCAGAGAATAAAGCTTATGAGGTCTCATCGTGAGGAAAACTGTTTTCCCTTTTCTCTTTTTCTCTTTTTTGTATCTTTATGAGATGACGGTTGCTAACTAAACTTACTGCAGTAATCATTTCACAATATGTGTAGGTCAAACCATTGTTCTGTACAACTTAAGTTTATACAGTGACAGATATCAATTATCTCTCAATAAAACTGGGTGGGGGGAAGTGTTGTGGTTTGTTTTGTTTTTTAGTTTTAGCATAATTTAGTACTATTTCATTAACCAGACACTGAGGAATTCTTCATGTATTAATCAACAGCTCTTACTGTGCTCAAGTAAATAAACCAGGCAAATAAAACACCAAATAAATCCTACTGCTTTGGAAGATTGTTAAATTCATAAATCTTGTCAAACCCTTGTCTTAGAGACAAGAACTTAACACAAGCAGAACTAATATCTTGCCCTGCCCTCAGTAGGAGCCAGGGGCACCCTATATACTATGCCAGATGGCAGAGAGGAGAGATAAAGAAACTTACACTGAGAAACACTAAAACCAAATAAACAAAATAAACGAACAGAAAACTATCTCTCTGTCAATCACGAATCCCCCTAACAAACACAAACTTTAGCCTTTTCCTATAAATTTCTGTCTCCCTAATGAAAACATCTTTATCCTCGCAGATATGAAAACTGTGCCAAAAGAACTGTTACTTTTTTCTCCATGAGAAAAAAAAAGAAATCTACAATCTTTTTAATCCTCACAAACTCTTTTTACCTTTACATTTTATTTGTAATAAAATGTCTGTCATCTTCCATGTTATAATCAACAAAATTAAAACCAATCATTAAAAGTGAGAAAGTATTAAAATAATATGGACCATTAAAAAGATGTCTGACAAAGGACCCCCCCAAGTGATTTATTCCTTTGACACATGTTTCTTGAGTCTCTTCTCTGTACCAGGCACTAGGGGTGAAACTGTAAACAAAAATAAAGTGACCAAAACAGAAGGAGATAAACATGAAGCCTGGTGGCATTTCAAATCAGGTGTTCAGAGAACGTCTCTCAGATGACGTGAGATCTGAGCAGAGAGGTGAATAAAATGAGAACGTCAGACAAGCAGACAACTGGGGAGAAGATTTGTAGCTCAGTAAATATCCAAGTCCCTGGGGAGTTTGCGGTGTTGCAGGAACAGCAGGAGGGCCAGCACAGCCAAACCAGAGTGAGCACAGATGAGAGGAGCTTGAGCCGAGGCCAGAGAAGCAGGCCAGGGCCAGATCACATAGAGCTGTTTAGGTTGTTGCCAAGATTTTAGATTTTCTTCAACTGTAATGGGAAACCATTTGTATTCAACACATATTTTTCCTTTATTGAAGCAATAACATCTCAGGGGAGAGGGGAAGTCTTAGTATTGATACACATTTTCAATAATCATCAAATCCAGGATTTGTCTCTCTTGGCACTTGACCTGAATAAGTCAAGTTTTTGTTTTGTTTTGTTTTTTGTTCGTTTTTTTGTGGGTGGAAGGTGGCCTATGCATTGTAGGATGTTTACCAACATCTCTGACCACTATCCACTCCATACCAATAGCACACCCCCCCTCCAGTTGTGGCTAACAAAACTGTCTTTAGACAATGACAAATGTTCAGTTGTGCTAAGTAAGAACCACTGATCTAATTCAATCCATTTTGCAGATTCAGTAGCTGTGAGGTTAAATCACTTAAAGTAAACAAAGCTGGTGCTTGCATTAAAGGTAGAACTAGTAAAATGTGTGTAAACACATGCACACACATTTTCACACACACATAAAACACTTCATCTTGTGTTTTCAACTAACTTGTGTGTTACCTTTATTCCCATTTACAGATAAATAACTTGCCTTGCAGAAGATGAAGTGAACTTGTTACTTGAATTCAGATCTCCAAATCTCTGTCTACTTCAGTAATAAATTGTCAGCTTGATATGTATTTGAGATGACAATGCCTTGAAGTATCCACAAACCAGAAGCTTCCTTCAGCTTCTTAGTAATATATCCCTCAACACCAGTTCAAGAAATAGGGAGACAGGGACCCTTGATCTTCCAACCTCACTTTAACTAGTAAAAGAATTTAAAAGTTAACATAAATTCTCATTTCCATGTTTAAAAATCTAAAAAAACACACAACAGGTGTAAAATATCTTACTCTTTGCAAGGCCGTACACCTGAGCTGCTGTTGTTTTTTTTAATTTAATAAATCTTTATTGTTCAGATTATTACAATTGTTTCTCCTTTTTTCCCCCCATAGCTCCCCTCCATCCGGTTCCCACTCCACCCTCTGTCCTCACCTCCCCCCCACTGTCCTCATCCATAGGTGTACGATTTTTGTCCACTCTCTTCCAGTACCACCAACACCTTTTTCGCTCTGAGCCACTCACATTCTATGCCCCTGATTCTATTATATTCACCAGTTTATTCTGTTCCTCAGATTTTTAATTCACTTGACTTTTAGATTCACTTGTTGATAGATATGTATTTGTTGTTCATAATTTTTATCTTTACTTTTTTCTTCTTCTTCCTCTTCTTAAAGAATTCCTTTCAGCATTTCATATAATACTGGTTTGGTGGTGATGAACTTTTTTAGCTTTTTCTTATCTGTGAAGCTCTTTATCTGCCCTTCAATTCTGAATGATAACTTTGCTGGGTAGAGTAATCTTGGTTGTAGGTTCTTGCTATTCATCACTTTGAATATTTCTTGCCATTCCCATCTGGCCTGAATAGTTTCTGTTGAGAAATCAGCTGACAATCATATGGGTGCTCCCTTGTAGGTAATTAACTGTTTTTCTCTTGGTGCTTTTAATATTCTCTCTTTGTCTTTTGCCCTTGGCATTTTAATTATGATGTGTCTTGGTGTGGTCCTCTTTGGATTCCTTTTGTTTGGGGTTCTGTGCGCTTCCTGGACTTGTAAGTCTATTTCTTTCACTGGGTGGGGGAAGTTTTCTGTCATTATTTCTTCAAATAGGTTTTCAGTATCTTGCTCTCTCTCTTCTTCTGGCATCCCCATAATTCTGATGTTGGTACGCTTGAAGTTGTCCCAGAGGCTTCTTACACTATCTTCAACTTTTTGGATTCTTTTTTCTTTTTGCTTTTCCAGTTGATTGTTCTTTGCTTCTTTGTATTTCAAATCTTTGACTTGATTCTTGCGTTCCTCTAGTCTGCTGTTGCGTCTCTGAGCTGCTGTGTTTTGACCAGAGGCTGTTCTAAGGGGATTGTCAAAAACCACATCAAAAGGAAGTTGGGAGTCTCTGGGGGTCTTCTATAAAAGGAGGAGCTTATTCTACCTGTTTCAAATTCACCAGATATTTTATTACTTCAACTCCCAACAGATCTTTGAATGGATCCAGTAGGAGGATTTAAAACCAAGACAATGTATGGGCTGGGGGTTTAGAGTTTATTGAACTCTTATTTTCTCCATCTCTTCCTGAGAGAGGCCCAGGAGCTGAAGGAAACATTACTGCTTCTCTGTCCATAGTGCAGTGCTGATAGAGTCATTTCTAAGTAATGAAGAGAGCTGGCGTTGGGAGGGGCAGGAGGAGTGGGAAAAGTGCATTCAGATAGTAAGAACGAAGGCTAGACAGAAACTATAATGTGCTCCACTCATATAATCTCAGATTTATTTCTAAACACAGAAAGCTGCTTACTACATGCCCTGTGACTCGGACCAAGGGCTACTCTTCACTGCTACAGAATACTTGACCATGCACCAAACAGGCCAGAAGTGTTCGAGCTAGTGCTTTATCCAGTGATGAGAGGGTAATTAGTCAATTCATGTCCCAGCTTGCTTAGCCCTTGGCGACCTCTAAAATACAGTGTACACATTCTTCCAAAGTGTCCTAATAGGATTGAATTCCAGTTGTCCGTGGTGATAAATGACTACAGCTCATCATTTTTTGTGACATTTTCCCCTTATTTATTCCCATATTCCCACACCTGTGTTTCCTGGGATCACTTGCCACATAAACTCTTACACTATTATCTTGGCTTTAGGATCTTCTTTTGGTGAAATCAAAATTAAGATAGAAAGTTATTCCTCTCATCATTGTGAAGTTAAAAGTCATATTTAAAGACTCCATTCATGGGTTTGGGTTTTTTTTAACAAGACTAGAGGACGAGCTTATTCTACCTGTTTCAAATTCACCAGATATTTTATTACTTTTTGTGTCGATATAATCCCTAGTCCTTCTGGCTTATCTCTCCCCATTTTTATCCAACTGGAGGCATCATCTTTTAGAATCCAACCCAAGCATCACCTACTCTGTTAAACTTTCTCTGCCCCTTCACAGGCAGTGTTACTCCTTTCCTTCTTTCCCTTGCTTACTAAGCTTAATTTGTTCCAAAGGGAAAATGCAAGCACATATGTGTATAAACAAAGCCAAGGGATGAGTAGGATTATGAAAAAAGATTGCTGACATAATTGAAAGATGTTCTTTCTTCTGTTGAATGTCACTCTAGAAAAATACTTATCCCTTGTAACTACACAGCGAGGCAAAAAAAAAAAAAAAGAAAAAGAAAAAAGGATAACCTACCTTTTCTTTGTTTTCTCTCTTTCTCTTTTATATTATGTTTCCTGAATATTCTGTTAATCAACTCATTACTCTTGGCACTAGTCACATTTTTAACACTGTTTTGACTAAATTCCATGAATGAGTTGTGAATTCCTCAATATCGCCCAGATAAGATCAAATGCATATGTATAAACACAAACAGGAAATGAAGGAAAATAACAGCGCACACAATGGCTACTCAAAATTGGTTTCGGGTTTGACTTAGCTTTTTATTTTAAAACGTTTTCTGATGGATTGAAAACAAAATTTATACTATATTTCTTATATAGTTAACTCTTATATGTGAGTGTTGGAAATCTGTTCTTTATGGTGTGCACGCTGTCATTCTCCCAAATTCCCAGCAAACTATTATTATCAGATGAGTTTTCTGGCAGCCAAAATTAAGGCATTAGCGTCCTATGTCATGTCCCTGGCTAGAGCAAGTACGGACAAAATCTTCTAACCGTATCTATCAGGTTTAAGAAAAGCATTCATGCATAATTCTTATAACCTGGAATTATAAATAAACAAAAACTGGAGTAATATCTTGGAGACCAGGTCAATGGATGAAATTTGTGTGTTTTTTTTTGGTGGCTTGTTTAAGACCAAAAGTTGGAGTGGGTGGATGGATGGGTAGAGGTGGCTTCAGCCCAATAATTTCTATAATAACTCATAGAAGTCTAAGTTTTCTAGGCTGACATGCTATTTATGGTGCATCCTCTGTTAAAAGTGGCCAGATATAAGTGTTAAGTGTGAATTCACAGAGAGTTACATGAATGGGCCAACAAATGGTCCAGCACAAAATTGAATGTGGCTTCTGCTTTTGCTTCTATTATATTTGTACACACGAGTAGAGCTTCCCTCAAATTTAGCTTGCACTGATAAAGGGAGTTTGGCTTAGCTTGAGAAGGACAGGATCAAGTAGTTATGCTTTGGAAGGAAAAAATAATCCTGGGGACAGGTGGAAGAGAAATCCATGAGGAAGCAGGAAACAAAGTCACATATACCTGGATTCACGTGGGACAGAGAGGTGGAGCAGCCTTTCTCTGTGTTCTCAAGCTCACGAACATGAGGTATAGAAGGTGCACTGCTTACCCACCCTCACTGTTCACCAGAGTGGCTCTATGAGAATGCTGAAACAGAGCAATCAGTAGGTCAACCCTCACTCACTTCCCCAGTGATAACTGCAATGTATTCTAACGTTGTTTTAACTTAGCTCCTCTATGGGCCACTCAAGAACTAGCCTGGGCAGGAAGGAGTGAAGAAAAGAAATAATGTGACTAGTTTTCTTTTCCTATAGCTCTGAGTTGCCCTTCCTGCTAAAGAAACAGGTGTTCCCCATACTGGGAAAATCCAATATATAAATATCTAAGCACTCAGAGGACTTGAGAATGATTTGTTTTACAAAATGATTCATAGAAGCTTCCCATTAAACCAATGGAGAAATAGCCAAATAAATTTATTGGGTGCTTATAAGTAAGGCAAGGGGCATTTCATAAGCATTTTCTACATATCAAAAATAGAGATTCATTGGTTGAGCATGTACCTAGGAAACAGGAGGTCACGGTTCCATTCCCAGTCAGGGCACATGCCAGGGTTGCCGGCTCGATCCCCAGTAGGGGGCGTGCAGGAGGCAGTGGATCAATGATTCTCTTTCATCATTGATGTTTCTATCTCTTTCTCCCTCTCCCTTCCTCTCTGAAATCAATAAAAAATATTTTTAAAAAATAGAGGTTAAAAAATAAAATATGACTAGATCATATAGGCATATGAAATAATCGATTTAAGATTCAACTTAGTAATTAACTAGAATTTCTAATATGTGGTCCCTTTTATCATGGATTTTATGGACAGTAAAAAACAAATTATTTGTGAGGGATAAAACCTGGAAAAGAATCACTAGAGCCTGGTGTTTGTGATTCTGTTTAATTTTAAACACTCATTCAGCATTACTAACTTTTCTTCTTTTACTGTTCTCATGACTGATTTATCCATTTGGCAAATTGCCAGTCTATGAATTTCAGATCCAATTTCTGCATCTCTAAAACAGTATTTATAACCTGTTTCTCTACTATGATGCACATGATGGATATATTGGTCACAACCCATGACCTTTTCTTCTAACACTGACATGCTCTCTCCCACATAGAGAGGCCTCTACCTCCATCCCCTGTTGGAAGGACAACTTGAGTCCAGGCTTGTTGAGGCTTATTTCCAAGTTGATCCTAATGGGACATTGCATTTGAGAGCAAAGTGTTCCTGTTTTGGAGAACAGCAGCATCGAGTGGCCAAAAAAGTGGACCCACATTCTCTCTCCCTGGAATATCTTCACCTAAGAAAGGTATATTCACTCCCTCATTTTTAAAGCAGTTGTTCAAATGCTACTGTAAAAGGCTCTTTCCAACCACACTACTTAAAATATCTTCCCTGAGTACTCTCTTTTCTTACAGCCTTACTTTTTCTCATCTTTCAGTGTACTGTACATTTACTTATTATATTCTTCTTCTTTTTTTTTTTTTTTTTTCACCTCCACTAAAAACCTAGTTTCCATGAGGGCAGAATCTCTTGGTCTATTTTCTTCATTGCTATTTCCTTGGTACCAGCTGTGTGTAGCTCATAATAGCCCCTCAACACATGGAATTAAATGAATGAGAATTGCCATGATTCCTGCTTTATACTTGGAAAAAAACAACAGTGGAACTCAGAAAGGACAAGTAATTTATCAGGGGACATGGCTGGCAAAAGGTAGAGCAGTCCCACATCCTCAGTCTCTCTGACCCCAAGCACAGGCCTTACCATCACGCTATGTTGTTTTACAAGTGACTTTTCAGACTGTGATCATTCTACCTGCTAGATAAGTATTTGGTTTGCTTTTAAAGAAGATCCATTCTTTGGGTTTTTGGTTCCATATCTCTTCCTTATTAGTGGCTTAATTGGCAAAGCAGATGTCTACTATGTTTATATATTGTAAAAAGAAATCCTGCTAATTTTTGTTGGTTTTTTTTTAATCTTAGGTTCACAAATTGCAAAACATCCTAGCCAAATATATTTGGCATTATTTTGGAAACCCCTGCATATCCATAGGGAAACTGAATACAAATGTTCCAGTTATTTTACATGGGGTTTCAATAATATTTAATGACTAGAGAGTCCATAGGGCATTTTCAAAAATAAATAATGGGAAGTTGGGCTGAGTTAAGAGAGGAACAGTTGCAACTCCTCTCCCACAATGCTCAATCACAATAAGCAGTGTAACAAAGCTTATGTAAATGCTTCAAAAATATGGTAACTTGTTTTATAAACACCATACATATAAAAAATATTTTAAAATAGACATTTCTCAAAGTTCGAAATCTATGGAACAAACCACTAAACCACCTTACCTTGTGGGGAAATTATTTTGCTTGGGAGACAGTTACCCACTAAAAATTAGCTCGCAAATTTGAATCTTCTCACAAGCTAGTCTCAACCTGGATTGAGAAAATGCCAACCATTTATAAATAAAGAGGTTCTTTCTCTACAATTATTGCCCCCCTTTCTGGAGTCAATGTGCCCACCTCCCACACATCTTTGAAACCACAAGATTCACCTCCTGTCCTATGGTAACAAAAGGGCCCTTTGAAGACCCAGGAACTTTCGTAAAGACATCATTTTTGTTTGTTTTATTTCAGAGGATAATACACACTTTCAGACTAATGTTTCTGCTCTTATTAATCTAGCTTTAAATTATCAGTGTCTCTCAGTAACTGAAAGGTTGTTAGGTTGAAAATAAAAAATTAAGATAAA
Organism: Cnephaeus nilssonii; assembly: GCF_951640355.1. Lineage (NCBI taxonomy): Eukaryota > Metazoa > Chordata > Mammalia > Chiroptera > Vespertilionidae > Cnephaeus > Cnephaeus nilssonii. The sequence continues at coordinate 27,843,368 of NC_137089.1, read as the reverse complement.
AATTTTAAAAATTCAAATTGGAACACGCAAACATACTTGTACTAATATATGACAACTTATCAAGTACACAGTCTTTAGAGGACGAATGTTTAATCATTCTAAATATAAAATATACAACTTGAAAACTACTTTAAAAACCATTTTCTCCAAGAAACTAAAATAAGATTTGTGTGTAGTGCGTATTTGTGTGGTTTTTAATTTTGAAAACTCTGAGATCTTAAGTTATGAGTAGCTTAATAACTTAGCTATTGCCATGTTGTAGCTGGTGCCATGGAAAGAGAGAAGACTGAAATATAAAACAGACCACAGCTCTTTTATGACTAAGCTTTAAAATAAAGAGTAATTATAGTTACCTTAAACGATTGTTGTAACTTTGTAAATAATTATAGGTCATTGTTTTTCTCCAAAGTATAGAAAGCTATGAGGTATTGTTTAAAAGCACAAGAGCAAAAATTGCAGAGTTTTAGGATGAGGAGTGATGCTATGGCTTTTTTTTTTTTTCTGAAAAGGAAAATAATTTAATTATATAATTGCACTTAACGTGCAGTCTATTAGAGAACTCAATCACTTCACATTTTATAGATATGAAAATATGCTGCCCATAGACATCTGTGTTGAAAATCTGTGCTATAGCTAAATAGTCATATCACAGATAAATTACCTAGTGCATTTTAATTGTTATGTGATACATTGCCTTCCTAAATTATTTTACAGTTTTGCCATTTTGTATTATAGTTGCTAGGACTGACATTCATGGGGAAATGCTCTACTCATCAGTGAAGTGGTCATAATCTATGAGAGAAAAGCAAAGGGGATGCATTTGGCCTATGTAAGCCATGACTGATATATTCAATCTCTGATAACAGGGTAGCTACAACCAAGTATTGCTAGAATCTGGGCATTTTTCTCTAAAATTCAGCCTCAAGTAAGACAACATACTTCTCAGGTTTATAATAAAAGTTAACATTTCTAATACAAATCTTTTCCTTTTTTTTTTTTTTTTTGGTTAATACTCACCTGAGGATATTTTTTCCATGGATTTTTTTAGAGAGAGTGGAAAGGGGAGAAGGAGAGAGAGAGAAACACTGATATGAGAGAAACATATCGATTAGTTGCCTCCCACACATACCTGCAACCGAGGTACATGCCTTTGACTGGAAATTGAACCCGTGACCCTTTGGCGTGAGGGCCAATGCTGTAATCACTGAGCCAGGGCTATATTTTCCATTTTAAATTCAGAAATGTATCAGTAAGTTAGGTCATATAGAAATCAATTAAGTTATATATATGTATATGTGTGTGTGTGTATATATATATATATATAACTTAATTGATAATATATGATAATATGTAATACATAATATATGATAATATGTAATACATATTTTTATTATGATCAGAGGTCTAAGCAGCAAATTTATTCATGTAAGTCAGTGAATCATTACATATATATATATATGTAATCATTACATGTATAATATATATATTATATACACACACTCCTTCTCTATAGAAGATCATAGCAGAGATGAAAGGCAGATTAACATTCTTCTCCAGGCAATAAAAATTATGGAAATATTCATACCTTCTTCAGCAGCTCTACACAGTAGTCATCCCCTAAACCAAGGTTTCACTTTCCCAGGTTTCAGTTACTCTTGGTCAAATGAGATTTGAAAATATTAAGTGGAAATTTTCAGAAATAAGTCGTAACTTTTAGGTTGCATGCCATTCTGAGTAGTGTGATAAAATCTCTCACCATCCCACTCTGCCATGCTCCGGATGTGAATCGTCCCTTTGTCCAGTGAATCCACACTATACATGCTCCCACCCAACAGTCACTTAGTAGCAGTCTTGGTCTTCAGATCCACTGTCCTGGTATCACAGTGCTTTTGTTCAAATATCCTAATTTTACTGAATAATGGCTCCAACGTGCAAGAATAGTGATGCTGGCAATTTGGATATGTCAAAGGAAAGCCATAAAGTGATTTCTTTAGGTGAAAAGGTAGGTATGTATAAGAAAAAAAAAACCCACATAGTATATATATGGGATTCAATATATCTGCAGTTTCAGGCATCCACTGCTAGTCTAGGAATGTATCCCTGGTGGGTAAGGAGAGTCTACTGTACTCTGAAGTTGTAGGGAGCCTTTAAGACTAAGAGTAGAACTCATGTCGTGTATATAATGCTCTTAAAATTCTGTGTTTTTTTGAAAATATGGTTAAGGATGGAAGAGGAAGCATTGAAATCTAAGATTTTTTCCCCCCCTAGTTGAGGTTCTCTTGAAATCAAGGACCAGCAAGTTACTATTAGCTTCCCACTGTGGTTAACTGTGAAATATCTTTATAGTTAAAGCTCACAGATTGACAAAGTTTAGGCAACTGGGATATATGATCCAGCTCTCCCAGCCTTATCTCACATTTGGATCTGTTCACCTTTTCAAAGTCACTCATTATGAGATTGACAAAAGCCCAGTCCTCTCAAATTCCCAGTGTTTACTATAAACACAGGAAGTTCAGAATTCTCAGAATTAAGCCTGTCTTCAGCGGGATGAATTCTGCAGTTGCACAAAGAAGCCACGTGAAAAATATTTGAAAAAGCATGCACACTGATGAATCTTTTACTGATTCAGGACCCATTAGTTTAGAATCCTGGAGTCATTCACACATTTAGTGTGAAAGAGATCTTTTTATCTGCCTGTGAAGAAAATCCTGATAAGCCAATGAACAGTGCAAAGAAGAATTCCAGAGTGATATCTGACGTACAAGAACAGCCCAACTATTTTAAGTCCCATTCTGGGATCTGGATTGTTAATTGGTGTATTGTGACTTCAAGATAATTGTCATCACAGGCTAAGTGGTTATTATCTGTGAGTAATCTGAAAGCTTCTGAAAGACAAAACAATACAACTATATATTGTTCCATAACCTATACTCTAATTATCTATTATAACACCATTCATTAAGTCTTAGTCAAAATCCCACAGATGGAAGAGTGAGAGGCCAATAGGTAGGGCAGTTTCTGGGGAAGATCTTCCCCTGGACTTCATGAGCCTTAAAAAATAGCTGTTTGTTTGCCTTACCTTCAGTCTGAACTTCTGTGGTTGACATTGAGATATAGGTTATAAAGACTTTCTCTGAAATAGAAACAGATTTACAAGAAGCTACTTGTGTGCTTCTATGTGTTATTTTATTCAGAATCGTCCAGTAAACACATATGTATGTTTGGTTACCTCTGCAAAACAGTTGAATAAATTGAGGCTCTAAAGTGTTAAGTGAAAAAATATCCGAAGGTTGAATGTGTTGAAACTCATCTATGAATCCCCTCTGAGCTGTCCAAGATGCATGTTTTTTGTACTCCATCATATTGCATCAAAGGTGCTGTTACTCACGCAGTAAGAGCTACCAGGAAATGATCCTTCATACAAACCTTCAGCAAACACACATTTTATCACAGTGGTTTGTGCAATTTCCTGCACTAAAATGCGACTTATTTATGTGCAGCAGAACTTGTCATTTTCAAGCTGGTATCAGAGAACCCAGAACATGTCTTGGTCCCTAGTGTTACTCAATAAATATTGACTAAATTAATATATTCAGAGCAAGAAGAACTAATCCAGAAAAGCTAATCTTCAGTTTGGGGGCATAATCTGATACAGGAAAGGGGGTTACATTAGCAATGCTTACTTAAATGACAGAGCACCTCTATGGAAAGCATTTTAATGCTGCTAATAATTACGTGAATTAAACAGAAGATGACCTGTGAGTTCCATACAGAGTGTGGCAGGCAGAATTCCAGAAATGACCCCAGATTCAATGCCTTAATCTCTGGAACCTATAAATATCACGAGATAGCTTTCTGGTGATTATGTTATGTTATCGAGTTCCCCTTAAGATAAGGAGATTACCTGGTTGGCACAATCTAATCACATGCACCACTTCAGGAGCAGAGAGTTTTCTCTGGCCAGTGGTAGAAAGAGGAAATCAGAGGGATTCAAAACTTGAGAAGAACTTGACTCACTGCTCTTGGTGTGAAGAGGGAGGGAGCCACCTGAGAAGGAATGTGGGTGACCTTAAAAAGCTGAGAGGGGCCCTTAGCTGACAGCTAGTAAGTAAACAAGGACTTCAGTCCCTGTAGGGAATGAGCTTAGAAGAAGACCCCAAACTCCAGATGACAATGCAGTCAGCTAACAGCTTGACTTCAACCTTGATCTCAAGTAGAAACCCTTATAGAATTGTGAGCTAGTAGATGGGTGTTGTTTTAACCCCCTAAATTTGTGATAATTTGTAGAAAGCTGATGTACAGGACAATTAACCTTTTGCACTCGGATGTCGAGTGTGACTCGACACGGTTAGCATCGGTAGCAGCTCGTATGTCGAATTGTATTGAATGTATCAATAATTTGAAATATTAAAAAATCCAAATAAATAAGTTTGTAAGAAAAGAAACTCCAGTTTTTTATTCTACTGCCGTGCTTTGTAAAATCTGGGGTATTTAAAAAATTAAATCCCGAGTAGAATAAAGGAATCGAGAAAAAAGCAAACGAGTGCAAAGGGTTAACTTTTTTATAAGAACTAATACTAACAATATTGACTATCCTCTTTAATGAAATTGTAATGAAACCTTTAAAATGAAAAGTAAATTCAGGGGAAAATGCTCATCTGTTTCAAGGAGTTCAGTGGGAAAGACCTTCATTGTCCAACTATAAATATACATTATGCAGCTATAGTTGCTTTCCACCACATGACAATGGATGTGTGCCCTGAAAATTTAATGTATTCTGTGGGCTTCTGATAGGCATCCATATTAAAGAGGCAAAATCCTTTTTTTTTTTGGGGGGGGGGGGGCGGGGGGTATATTTTAATGATTTTTGAAAGAAGCTAAGGCCTTTTTTGTGGCCTTATTCAACTTCCCCAAAAACTTGCCTTAGAGCCTGTCACATTGAAAAATATACTAGTATGTGACTTTCTTTTGTTTTTATTTCATGTGTTTTGAGTTTAATAGCATATGCTATTTATATTTGGTTTCTATAGAGAGTTCCTTTTTGTCTTGTAAACAGTTGCAAAGATTTACCTAGCTAGGGCTGTGTGGGTTTTCTCTTTCTTTATCCACCCATCCTCCTTGGAAAGTCTGAATAGTTCTGAGGATTAGCAGCAGCTTAACTTCAGTCATGAGTTATAATAGATAAATACAGTTATTGTTCCAGTTTGGCTCTTCAGAACAGTGTGAAATTAACCAGTTGCCTTATTCTTTCCTCACAGTCAACATCTTAATAGTCACTCCTATTTGAGTTTCATTGACTTGTCAGAAAGTACCAGTAAATGAATCCTCAATATGAAATGAGGCCCAGAGGTCAAGTTATTCTTCTTCCAAATGAGTTAGATACTTCTGGAAAGGATAATAGACTTCTTTCTCTTAAGGGCCTAATACGTAACAGATACTGAACTAGTCAAATAACACATGCTATTTCTTGTGGTTATTAATACTCCCATTTTTCAGGTCAGGGCACTGATACTCAGAGAGATTGAAAGACTTGCCAAAAACGTATAGATATGAAGTGGAGGGTCTCTGTGGAGTTTAATCCGAAATGATTCTGCATTGCTGGCACTTGCATAAGTGTTAGGCCTCCTAAATTGCCACAGGACTGCGTATGTTTTGTCTTCTAGGTAATATTCTGTCCTTGACTCTGATGCTTTGAAATCTATTGTGGAAGAACACGATGGTTCCCCTGATCTCAACAACAAATATGTTAACAATAAAACTATGAATTCATCTGATTGCTTTTACATTTTTAACCTAAGCCTCTTCTAGGAGAGAATATGTTCTGTCATTCCCTCACACTGTAGATACGTGCTGTTCAATAAGCCATTTTTGTTTAAATTTCTTAAAGGCTCTTCATTCACACCAGCCACTTTTGAAGGGTTGAGTATCCAAATGTGGCGAGTGGATACCATACTGGATGGTTCAGATTTATAGACTGTTTCTGTCATTGCAATAAATCCTACTGGACAACACTACCACAGAGCCAGAGGAACCCCAGTTAAAACACTTGCCTATGGGTTGGGTATGCACTGGGAATTTAAAACTTTTAAATATTTAAAATAAGTATATAAAATATATCTCATTGAGTCTAAGGTCTATAGTGTCTCAAAATTTATAGTTCCTTTATGCTACTAAAAACAGGAAAAAAAATGAGTGTGTTTGTTTTTCAGAGTGTTTTGTAGCAGGGTCTACCCATTTCTTTTATACCAGGACATGGGGAAGAACTCTGAATTTCCCCTTATCACAGCCACAGCATCCTTATAGGCCTTAATCACATACCCTTTTTGCTGCCAACATAAATTGTCCTCATTGTTTAAATTTCCTTCTTAAAATCAGTTTATCAAGTACTCGTTGAATGCCTAAATGTTTCAGGCACTGAACTGGGGATACTTGAAATGCAAAGATTAATTATAAAATATCTCCTTATCAACCTTCCCTTTTACTCCTGGTTAACTCCTAGCTATCTTTTGGGTCTCAGTCCAAAGGCCACTTCTTCTGGGAAACCATCCCTGTTTCTCTAGATATTGTTAGGTGCCCTTGCTGTATAGCCACTACAACTCTATCCTTACTATCAATTTTAATATAGCCATTTGCCTTTGCCCCCCCACTTAAACAGTGGGCACCACAAAGGCAAGAACTCTGTTGCTTTATTCATCGTTGGATTTCTAACTCATAAAACAGTGCTTGGCACTTGGCAGGGGTTTTTTGTTTTATTCTTGAATAGTTGTTATTTGTTTTGAGAATATAGGCAAGTGGCAACTTTTTATTTATTTATTATAGTATGTGTCCTATCTACCCATTACAATATCTCTAACAAGAGTTTTAAAAAATCACTTTAGTTACCTTGAGAAAAAAACTAGGTCTTTGTTGAGTCTTCTAGTGTATAGGAAATATACTATAGAATCATTTTTCTAGAAAATATAAGGCAGCAAGAGATAGCATGTGAGCCCTGCTGGTGTGGCTCAGTGGTTGAGCACTGACCCATGAGCGTGGAGGTCACAGTTTAATTCCCAGTCAGGACACATGCCCAGGTTGTGGGATTGATCCCCAATAGGGGGCATGCAAGAGGCAGCCAATCAATGATTCTCTCTCATCATTGATGTTTCTATCTCTCCCTCTCCCTTCCTCTCTCTGAAATCAATAAAAACATACTTTTTAAAGAAGAAATAGCATGCTAAAAAAGGGCATTGGAAGCAAAAACATCTTTTTCTGGTGCCAAATTTGCTGTGTGAACTTCATGCCACCAATATATCTTTATTTTCTAGGATCCTCGTCTATAAAATAGTTATAAGTAAGTCTACTCAACAATTTCCAAAAGAAATTAAATAATGCGAGATTCGTGTCAAATGCTGGTCGAATGCTCAACATATGTCAGAGTTTTACCTGTTCTCATATATTCAGGAATCGGCCCTGTAGAAAATGATTGGTCATTTGTTTTGTTTAGTATTTCTTCCTCTTCCTCTTTGGTTTCGTTTAGAAATCCTTTTAATTGATTTGACTTTCCCCTTTTTGTGTGTGTGTATCTTAATATCTGATCTTCCTCTTCCATTCCAACCCTTCTCCCCCAATAGCATCCTGTCTTTATCTGGCTCAGCTGATGACACAGATTATAATTGAGCATTGACCTCTGACACAAATAAGCATCTGTCTCACACATTTAGGATATTGTGTTGCCTGTAATCCCTCCCAGTTCGTGACTTTAAATTACTTTTGAAATTTCTGTGTAATTTCAGGTTAGGAGGTTAAAATTGCAATTTTATTTTGGCAGATAATGTGTTTTTAAATGAACTCTTCTCCATGTGTATATGAAATAGTTTTCTCATATTGCAGAGTGACTTTTTTGTTTGTCCTTGACCACACTGGAAAGTAGAAACTATGCATTACTTGGCAAAAGTTCATTTAATTTTTGGAATAAGTTTAAGATCCTACATTTAATTTGTATTGTATTCATATTGTGTTGGTTAAAAAGATACTCTGATGCCTTAGTTGTTGTTGTTGTTGCTGAGAAAAAAAATAGAGAAACAGAAGATATCTTTCATAGCTCTTGCTTTCAAAGTTATTGCTTTGTTGAAGGCTATTCATTTCTCTTACTTTCTCTACTTATTGATGTGTGTTGTAGTCTAAATAATGGACCCCCTAAAGAAGGCCACAAAATATTCCCCAAACCTGTGAATCTTTTATATTTCATGGCAAGAAAAATGCAAATGCTATTAATTTTAGGCTATTGAGATGGGTAGATGATTTGGGTGGGCTCATTTTAATCACAAGAGTCCTTATAAGAGGGAAGCAGGAGGTGCAGAGTCAGAAAAAGATGTGACAATTGAAGCAAAGGTTTGAGTGATGAAGGGCCATGAGCCAAGGAATGCAGGTTGGAAGCTGGAAACAGCAAGGACACTGATTCTCTCCTGGAGAGGAGAAACAGACTTCTGACCCCTTGATTTCACCCCTGCAAGACTCATTTTTGACTTCCGGAACTATATAATTTAAGCCTTTGAGCTTTTGGTAATTCATTATTATGGCAGCAATATAAAATTAATGCAATGTATTTAAAAATATTTTTTTGTTTCCAAAGTAAAACCCCCCAAAATGGTGTACCTTAAACATCATAGTGGGCTGCTCATGTGTTTAAGTGCACATCTTCTTACCAAGCTATAGTATCTGTTGAGCATTTGAGTTGAATGAATCCTTTATTCCCACAAAGAGGAAGCAGATACCAAGTATATTCTGGAATGTGAGTACTAAACACATTTGTATAATCCTCTGAGAACTAGTATACTGAGAAAATACGTATCTATATGTTTCAATTGATCCTGAGCTAATATGCAAAGCTTTCCTTTCTATCTAGATTAAGATCACTTAAGAAAAATTGTTTTATGCCACAAAATTATTTTTGACCAATATACTTGGGAGAGTTTAACAGGAGCCTACATAAATGAGATTGAGTGAAGTCAGTTTGGGGCATTGCAGACAAGGACATTCTTGAGGGCACAAGAGAAACAATTTTATCTATATACTAGAGGCCCGGTACATGGATTCGTGCACTGTTGGGGTCTCTCAGCCTGGCCTACACCCTCTCGCAATCCGGGACCCCTCAGGGGATGTCGGAGAGCCGGTTTTGGCCTGATCCCCGCAGGCCAGGCTGAGGGACCCCACCTGCCAGAGGGACCCTGCTCACTCTGCAGATGCTGGGGACGGACCATGGGAGGTTGGCTCCAGAGCGAGGTTGGCTCCAGAGCGTGTCCGGCCCATCTAGCCCAGTCCCGCCCCACCAGCACTTTCTAATTAATTTCCTTTCAATGTGCATGAATCTGTGCACCGGGTCACTAGTATTTAAATAATAGTTAAAATGCCCCAGTAAACATCTAAAGCCAACCCCTTGGAGGGAAAGATAATCCTTTCCTCACTAGCTTTGCTGACTTTCCATGACGGTGCTAAAGGAAATGTAATCAAACAAAGTACATTGCTAAGCTGTTAGCCTGGTTACACTGAAGGACCTGTGAAAATGTGCTTGGAATCTCACATGCCATGTAAGGGCTCCATTTGTCTTGCCCATTGTCACTGGCTTTCTTGGGCTCATGGACCAAGTCTCCCTGCATCTGAAGACAACACATGATTTTAAAGATTCTTTTATTCTAAATACTGATCAACTGTATGATTTCATTTTAACTTGACTTTCTATATACAAGAACAGTTTGAGGGGAAAAATCAGTGAGCTCTTAATAATACATAGACTCCCAAGGAAATGTTCTCTGACTTCTCTAAGCTTGTGTTTCATTAACAACATCAGCAAACTTCTATTATCCCCATGTTCATCTGTAATTCAAAATATCTCCTTATGAGCCTGCCTTTCTCTTTCGGCTGTCAGTTCCCAAGGGCACAGACAAAGTCCAATTTCTTTTTGGTTATTATATACCCTGCAATAAACGCATAGTAAACCCTGAATATACATTTGTTGACCACTTGCCTTCCTCACTCTGTTCCTTTAAGGTGCTTAAATAATTTTAATCCCTCTTGCTGAGGTTACCAGAGGTCTTCTTTCCACGAAGCTTAAATCTCTCTTTCTCTTCAATAATGGAGAGCTTTTCATAATGCCCAATTTCCTGGTTTTGTTTCTTTGTTCATTTCAAGCACATCAAAAACCCTTATATAATAATTTTAAATACCCTTTGAAACCTTCATAAATGTATATCATGCACATGCATTCTATCATTCTCAAAGTCTCTGCCAGGCTTTCAGATTATTAATGATTAAGCCCCTTTCTTAGCAGAGATCACACAGTTGGCTGAAGCACGAATTGCCTTTGGTAAACAGAGATCATCTTTGCCTTCACCATCTCTACATACTCTGGAAAGTGTGGTTTTGACATTTACCTATCATGTAAGGCTATATTTGCACCCTTGACTTTGCTGGTAGAGGCAGATGGTGAAGCGGGTTTGAAACAAGGAAAAAAAATCAAACACATATGTGATTAGAGTCATTTGGAACCCAGATTTTTCTCAATGGCTAAAGCCCAAATAAGTATGCTTTGGTGAACTGCCATTTTGGTTCTCTGAGATGTACCCACGAGATGCCTTTAAGATGTAGTCCCAGTTGTGTGTGTCTGAGTATTTGACACTATTTTCTTTGACTCAGTTTTAGCAGTTAGTCATTGGATATTCTAACAGCTTGTTAATTTCTTTTTGTCAATCTGTCCAATGGCCACTACCATGGGCATTCCACATGTAATAGAAAATTAGCAAGTGGTGTCATTTGGGCTTAGTTAGAGCAGTCTGACCATTCCAATGCTTTAAACTAAAGTCAGAAAGCTTAACCTTGGCCTGGGCTGAGCCCCAGAATCAACATGCAGCCTTACATGACTCTTTTTTTTTTCAGGGACTCAATTTCCTCATTTCTTAAAGTTAATGGAAAATGTGCCCAACTGAAACTATATAACTCGCTGTGATGTAGGCATTGGGTGTTCTAAAGAGGCTGAGTAATTATTCCTCTTCCTGATTGGAATGTAGTGGGTCATCTAATCTCGCTCTCTTAGGCACATAAGTATGTATGTAAACATATCCACAACTAAGCAAGACCCAATTAAGAAGCTTTTGCTGGTTCCTTTCTCAGAAAGGAAGGGCAGAACATTCTTCCTGGAATGAATCCTGGCGGGGCAGGATGTGAGGACCAAACCCATCTTTCTTTGTGGTTCATGCCACACCCATCCCTGTCTTTTATCAACTTCAGTGACTTCCTCACAGGCACAGAGGCCTCTCTGAGCACCTCTCCATATCACATCACTCTATTTAAGCTCTCTGCTTGGAACTTATCAGCATGTGATATTTTCTTCTTGTTTATTCGTATATTATTTCATTGTTCCTTTTAAGATATAAGTGCAAGGAAATGGAACCTTGTTATTGTTGAGTCAAAAGTACCTTAGAATAGTGTCTGGCACTTAGCAAATACTGAATTAAAATGTGGTGAATGTTATCCTTTCTTTCAGAACATGGAATATAGCTAAAATCTAACCACTTCACACAAAAACCAGCCATCATCCTGAATTACTGGATGTGTGCCAAAGTTGTTGAGAGCAACTGTGAATCCTTGGGGAACAATCATGGAGGTAGTGGGGAGTTTTGTGGCAGTTTCTGGAATGTATTCGTAAATGGCATATGGATATTAAAAGTCTTGATGAGGTTTAGCTGGCCATAGTTTTACTTTTCTTTAACATAGCCCTTCAGACTAATCCCTGTCCTTGGTCAGAATATCAGGAAAATGTAATAAGATTTTGAGTTACTCTCTGTTATTGTTACAATTGTATTTTATGTATTAAAAAGGGAATATGTTACTGTGAGATTGTGCTCTAATCGTTTTACTTCAATCTTCCATTTATTTCCTGCCCTTCCTGTTTTCTCTCTCTTTTTCTCCTTTCTTAGATCATGTCATTGTTGTGGGGAAAGAGGATGCGATTGATTTCTTCTCTGGCCTCTTACATCATCCCCCCCACCCCCACCTCGCACCACTCCTTTGGCCCCATTCTCCTATAAGGAAGAAGGAAGGAGAAGTAAAATGATAAAATGATGTTTTACTCATTTTATGCTATTCATATCCCCACCCCCAGCTCATGGGGGTGGGGATATGAATCATATATATATATGATTTCAAAGAGAGGGAGAAAGAGAGACGGGAGCATCAATGATGAGAAAGAATCATCAATTGGCTGCCTCCTACGTGCCCCCTACTGGGGGAGATCTAGCCCACAACCTGGGCATGGCCCTAACCAGAATCAAACCATGACCTTCTGGTTCATAGGTCAATACCCAACCACTGAGCCACGCTGGCCCAGCCCCTTTCTTTTCTTGATGGTGAGGTCAAACCTATCTATTCTTCCTCCCAAAAGAAGGAGAAAGCCAAAACATAGCATTTTCTACCAGGCCGAAAAATTTTCTCCAGAAATATCTACTCATAAATTTTCATGAATTGCAAGACAAAGGTGGATGATAGATAATGGGCTAAAAAACTGTTCGGGACACCTCTCAGCAATCCCTGCTTATATAGTTTGTTGAGAGCTTCTGTTTAGAATGAAAGATACTTTGATACTAATTGTTTACACCTTTGGGACCTCAGTCAGAACTTTCAGACAACATGAAATATTTTGTTGAACACCTGTTTCCTCTGCTCTTGCTTTTATAGGCCTTTTAGAATATGGAGAGTGGATGAGTCTGAGTACTTTATAGAGTCACAGCAGAACTCTTAACATCTAGAAGGTGTTAGAGTTATTTGGAGTGGGCAGGAGTAACTAATAATATAAACGTCAGTTTTTTCATGTAAGGTGATCAAGGATAGGTAGGAAGAGGTAACCTGAAGCACAAAATCTTGGACAAAAATTTATAGCCAAGAATAATAAAATTTGGGGTATATATGAACATTAAGGGAGGTTGGCAGCATCATGTTTTAGGATTCCTGTCTTTAAAACTTAAAACATAAGGGCCTATATTAGTGATTAATAAAGTACATAATTTTACATAGCAGAGTCACAGTTAGATATTTTCTCAAAAGAGACTCTCCTGCCACCAATTTGCATTACCCTTCTAATGGTTACTGACATTGGGGTTAATGCATGAGTAAATAATAATAAAACAATATTATTATTATTAAAGAAGGATTATTATAATTAATTACATAGTTAATTATATGAACTTAATGACACTAATGATTAACATGTACTTAGATTTTACTGTCTGTTAGGCATTACTCTAAAGAATTTACATGAATGAGCTTGTTTAATTGAGAGTAAATATGATTAAGCCAGAAATGTAAGGTGGGAGAGGTGTTTACAATGACTTCTTTATTGATCTGAGTAGGTACAAGGATATCAGAAAGGTATCTTGGAGACAGAGGGGGCAGAACCCTGGGTCTCTATTACTTCCTAAATCACATGAGCTCTGGATTTCTGTATCTTTTACATGCTAACTTTTACCCAAGATTTTTTTGTCTGAGTAAAAGATTTATAGTGGACATATATTCCCCCTTTTGCAGTGATAACATCATTAATTTTTCCCTCACTCTCAGTCCATTTGGTTGGAGTAGACATAATATTCCTTCTATAACAATTTATTGCCACCTGATATTAGAATCGATCAATTGGAAAGTCCCATCTCTAGAGTGAAGGGCATATGACTGAGATCTGGACAATTGGTTTGGCCACATTCCAAAGTTTTTATTGAAACTCCTGAGCAAGGGCCTCCCTCTTTTTCTGGTGATGTGATTAAGTTACAGAAAGTTGGCATCAGAATAGCTTCTGGTAATCATCTTGTCAAAACAAGAGGTAAGTGTGTCTAAAAGTAAAGTTCTAAAGGGCGGGAGGAGTTGAGATATAGAAAAAGATCAAATCTTGGTGATAGTGGTAGAATTTTTGGTTCTTGTCAAGCCTGACCAGAGATCTACCTTTTAATTTTTCTTTTTTTAGAGGAACCATTCAATTATTTTTGGCTCAAGCCAATTTGAGGTAAGATTGAGTCACTTGCCATTTTGTAGTTGATAAGTTTCTACCAAAATATATATTTTTTTCTTTACAACTAGCACTTAGTAGCTCCACCTTGTTCTTCTGCAGATCATCCACCCTATTTTATTACTGGTATTTACCAGTTTGAATGTTACACAAGTAACTTTTAAAATCATACTTGTGCTCTTCTGCTTTTCCACTAATTAAGATTTCCAGTACTCTTAAACGTCTGAGAAAGAGAGTAGAGCTTCCACAATACTTAAGGTCCAGTCTTTTTGTTTTTGCATTCATATCTCTTTAGATGGTGTGTTATTGGCTGTCCTTTCATAGTTAAACGTGTACTCCTAGTGTGTCTGCACAGCATCAAGTATCTGGATGGGTAATTAAAGATTATACTTCTGGTCAGAAAGTAAGAGTCAATCCAACATATCTAGATAACACCAAAATAGCCAAATGTTTGACCAAAAAAACGTACTCCCCATTTGAATGCTCTCCACTGAACAGAACCAAACCAACTGAGCCCCTAAAATTTGCCATGTATTGAGTGAGGGATTCTTATACATGGATTAACTATATAACTCTTCTAATAATCCTGCCCAATTGGCTGTTATTATTGCAGTTTTTACTATAAAATAAATAGTGAATATGCTAAAATATTTTACCCAAAGATGTACAACTGGTAAATGGCAGAGTTGGAATCCAAGCTCATGCCACACTCTGGCAATCTTCACTTGTTCCCTTTAGAAGCACCCCGTGTCATCTTTAGACATCTCTATTCAGCTCAGCTGGCAACACTTTCCTGATGCAATATGACTACATATTGCTGGTGGTGTCAGTTTCTTTTTCATATGTGACCATTTAATGTTTGAGTTGCTCATCTGTACGGGGGTCTTTCTCATCCTCCAGGGCTTCCTTTATGCTAATTAAGCATGACCTTAGACCCAACATGGTTTCAATTTATTGAATCTCTGTTTTTGGTGTTTGTGGAAAGAACATTTTATGTTATTAGTTTTATTTCCACTCATTTACCCCATCACCACAATAAAAAACAGACACATGAAGCAAGCTGGCCATGCTCTATAACATGACATTGGCATGGGCCTAACAGAGTAGTTAAATATGATGGGTATAATTATGCTCTGTGATTCTCAGATGCAAAAAAAAATCACATTATTTTGCTTTATTAAAATAAACTTACTCAAATCTTTCTTTCAGGAAATCACATTTTATCTATGCATTGGGTACACACACTATGATTCACAACAGACACATCAACGCTAGAACTTATGTAATGCTCATTTGGGGAGTTCCTGCAGTTTTTCTATCCATTCTGGTGACAGAAATGTTGTCAAAGCTGTGTGGTTTGCTTGAGAATTGGTGTCCAACTTCTACGCTGCCCACCGAAACCCCTTTCTCCAGGCCACTACGGCTTTCCATGAAGCTGCCCAGGCCCAATCCCTAACTGTTTAGTACCCACGGATCCTTGTGCCACCTGATCTGAGTTAATGGCACCTGTGTGGTCACCTACCTTTTTCATTTAGGGAATGTGCCACTCCTATCTCCTTTAAGTTAAATGATTCAACATGTATCCATGGCTCAGACATTGTGTTCTCAGATAATATGGTTCACAACTTCTAAGGGTCTCAGCCTTCATGTATTGTACCAAGTTCTGTTGCTCTACCTTTGGGCCAATGGATCTCACACTCCAGAGAAAAGCTTTAAGATGCTTATAAGGAAAATGGGGTGAGCTGTTAAACCTCTGACAGAAATAAAAACAATTGGAAATGTATTTTTTTTATAAATCAAACTCTTGCATTTGTAAACCTTTACATTTGAAAAAAAAATCACATACAGGATAGATAATTGCCAACATTTATTGAACACTTACCAGTGCCAAGCACCATTCTACAGTCTTTATATATAGCAGCTGGTTGTACAACCAGATTGTCTGAGAAAAGAATGTTCTGTACTATCATTCCTTTACAGATGAGGAAAGGGAGGCTTGTAACTTGGAGCTGACCTGGAGGCCGGCCCTGCAGGGGCCAATGTAGCCTTGGAACCGGCCAGAATGGATCTGTAGGAGTCAACCTAAGGCCGGGATCATGGGGGTTGGCCTGGAAATGGAGCAGGCCAGGAGTCTGGGTCCAGGGGAGCCAGTCTGAAATTTAAAAACATGGGGCTGGCCTGGCACTAGGGTGGGCAGGAGACCTGGAGCTGTGTGACCCACATGCTGCTGGGAGCACTTTAAAGCATGTATCAAGGGTAACTGGCCTAGTGTTTGGCTGGGAGCCTGGGTTTTCAGGTGCCAACCTGAAACTGAATTTGTGGGGTTGACTGGGTACCTGGCACCACCGAAGCTGCCCTGGGCCTTGGGAGTGACTGACACAAGAATGGCCAGGAGCCTGGGTTTGTGGGAGCCTGACAGGAGCATAGTACCGTGGAAGGCACCTGGGGCTTCAGGAGCCTCCTGAGGCTGCTGAAGGTGTTCAGTGCCCAGATGGATTGGGGGCCTGTGTTCATGGGGACCCTCTGGGAACCTGGAGCTGAGAAAAGTACCTGGACCCCGGAGCTGTGGGAGCCTCCTGGGACCACTGAAGCCCATTAGGAGTCTTCTGGTGTTCTAGGAGCTCCTGGGCTGCTAGAGTTGCCTGGGGCCATTGGAGAAGGCAGACACTAGGGTGAGTTGGGGGCCTGGTTTGTGGGAGCCACTGGAAATCTTGTGCCAAGGATGATGCCTGGAGCCCCAGTTGCTAGCTGGGGGTGATGGGGGTTGGAGTTTGTAGGAGCTGGCAGGGAGCCACCTAGAACTGCGGGAGTCAGCTGGACAGGCCAGATCTGGGATCCATGGTGGGATCAGGAGCTCACTTCACTCCCCTTCTTCCACAGGCAGGTGTCTGCACTGGGCTGCCTGGGCTTGGGAAAGGGGTGATGGATTGCTGTGTATCTATCTTTCCTGCCCTCTTCAATGCATCTGTTCTTATTTCTGTGCTTCACCCAGGTGCTATACTGTAGTAATCTCTCACCTCCAGTCCTTGGCTCTTGTGAAGGTATTTTTGCATGTGAATAGTTGTTTAAATTGATGTATGCAGGTGGGAGGCAAGCACTAGAAATTTCTATACCATGGTTTTGTTCTTTTCTACTTTAAGGGTAGTGGTTGTACCTTCTTTATTTTCACATCTCTAGTGTACATTGATGCCTCACATACAGAGTTGATCAATAAGTGATTATTGAATTGAGCAAGTGTAAATATCTGTAAATTCAATTTGTGAGACATTGACAAGAGCGTTGTATCTAATTCAGAAATGTATAACTTAAGATGTCTGTGAAGAATCTGAGCCTGACTCAGAGAAAAGCTAAAATACTGACAAATAGAATCTCTGGATACAAATGAAAAAAGCACACACATACTTACTTATCTTTGTACTCCCAGTGCCTTCCATGGTGCCTCAGAGATAGCAGAAACTCAATAAATTGTTGTTGAATGAACTAGACTTAACAACATGAAGAGGTTTTTATTTAATAAAATATAGATAATAGGGAACATAGATTTTATAAGATTTATACTTTTGTGTAGCTTTAGCCTTCTTCTATATAACAAGTACTCAAGAAATGTTGGAATGAATAAAAATTTTATATTATCTGTCATAAATAAAAATAAAGAGTAATCAAGAAAAAAAAAGTGTACTTACTTTAGACTGTGATAAATTGTATCCCCTTAAAAATAGGGCAAGTTGCAGTCTCTCTTACTTACATACTTGCTATGTTCCAGCCAAACTAAATTACTTAAACCTCCTCACTTGGATCATGCCGTCTTGAGTCTCTAAATATCACATATGGGTTCAAGCTATGTCCATCCCCTCTACCTTCACTTAGTGAATACAAACATTTTTCCCCATGCCTTGTCCACAGGCCCCTATATAATTTACAGCAACTCCTACTGTGTTTATTTGACATACAATGAGATTTCATACTATAATTTTCTTGACACTATATTTTTGTTAGTTTAAAATGTGTATTAATTTGATATAGTATCATCTGTCTATTTTTGCCTTTATTGCCTGTGCATTTAGTGTCATATACAAGAAATCATTGCCAAGTCCAATGTCCTCAACCTTTCCCCTATGTTTGCTCCTAGGAGTTTTATAGTTTTAGTCTTACATTTAAGTCTTTAACTCATTTTGAGCTCATTTCTGTAAGGTATAAAGTAAGGGTCCAATTTCATTTTTATCCAGTTTTCCCAATGTTACTTGTTGATGAAACTGTGCTTTCATCATTGTGTAGTCTTGTCACAGGTCATTTGGCCATATATGCAAGGGTTGTTTTCTGGGCTCTCTATGCAGTTCCACTGGCTGATATATCTACCTTTATTTCAAAACCACACTGTCTTGATTACTGTTGCTTTAGAATATATTTTGAAATCAGGAAGTGGGAGGCCTCCAACTTTGTTCTTCTCTTCAAGATTCTTTTGGCTATTCAGAGTCCCTTGATATTCTGTATGAATTTTAAGGTCTTTTTTTTTTTTTAATGTCAGCAAAGAATGCCATTGGGATTTGTATATGGCTTGCATTGAATTTGTAGATAACTTTGGGTAGTATGGACATTTCAACAGTTTCAAACTTAACTTCACATCAAAGACAACAATAAATAGAGTGAAAAGGCAACCTCTGGAATGGAAGAAAATATTTGCAAATCACATATCTGATAAGGAATTAATATAAAAATATTAATTTTTTATAAATAAATAAATGAGCCAATTAAAAATTAACAGTGTGCAAAGGACCTGAATAGACAATTCTCCAAAGAGATACAAAAATGTCCAACCATCATATTAATATATGCTTAACATTATTAATCATAAGGGAAAACAAATCAAAGCAAGAATGAAATATTATATCACATCCATTAGGATGGCCAATATAAAAAGAACAGAAAATAGCAAGTGTTAGCAAGGATGTCAAGAAATTGAAACGCTTGTGCACTATTGGTTAGAATGTGAAATGGTGTAGCTTTTATAGAAACTAGCTCAGAGGTTCCTCACATTATTAAAAAGAATTATCATATGATCCAGAAATCCTACTTCTGAGTATGTGTTCAAATGAATTGAAATCAGGATTTTTAAAAATATATTTCTTTATTGATTTCAGAGAGGAAGGGAGAGGAATAGAGAGATAGAAACATCAATGATGAGAGAGAATCATTGATCAGCTGCCTCCTGTACACTCCCTATTGGGGATCGAGCCCACAACCCGGGCATGTGCCCTTGGCTGGAATTGAACCTGGAACCCTTCAGTCTACAGGCCGGCGCTCTATCCACTGAGCCAAACCAGCTAGGGCTGAAATAAGGATCTTGAAGAGATATTTGCACACCCATCTTCACTGCAGCATTTTTCAGAATAACAAGAAGTGGAAGCAAATCAAATGTCCATTGACAGATAAATGGATAAAATAAAAAATATATATACAATGGTATATAATACGACCTTAAAAAAGAAGGAAACCCTGTCTTATTATACAACATAGACCAACCTTGAGGACATTATGCTAAGCAAAATAACCCAATCACAAATAGGCAAATACTATACGATTTCACACATATTAAGTATCTAATGTAGTTAAAATCATAGAGACAAAAAAATAGAGAGGTAGCTGCCAAGGACCAGAGGGAGGGAAAGTTAGTGTTTAATGGGTATAGAGTTTCAGTTTTGCAAGATTAAAAAGTTATAGAAGTCTGTTACATAAAAACATGAATATACTAAAACCTACTGAACTTTACACTTAAATGATTAAGGTAGTATATTTATTTATTTATCTTAACTGCAAAAGAGATTTAACACCTTTCTAAGTCCTGGCTAAGAAAATGGTCTCTTTAGTCAAGAAGTTGATGGCTATACTTCTGGCTTTTGTTATACATTTTGTTCCCCAGAAAGTCACCTCAGTGGAAATATGGAGTAGCTTAACACTTGTTCTTTGCCCCTGGTATTTTCTGAATACACAATTACCTGGGCATTATAACAACAAGGAGTCACGGTTCTCACAAATCAGATGGAACTGAAAATATATTGAAGGATGTGGCAGGATTGTTCAAATGTCTCCCAAATTTTTATGGAATATTAATAGCACACTGTTAAATGTACTCGAGGTTCAAGTTTCAGACTTAAGTGTAATTTTCACACATTGCAAATACTTTGCGATGGTAAGGCACTTTCTAATTTACAAAGCTCTTCCACACATGTTCTCAGATAGTCATCACACCTACCTTATTAGATGGACAAGGAATGCTTTAGTATCCCCTTTTCATAGATAAAAATACGGAAGCTGAAACTCAGAGAAATCCTACATGTTGGAAATATCAGAGCTTTGACTCTACCTATGGTTCTCTGGCTCTAGTGACACATTTGTTTCCATTACTCTACATACTGTATGTCACTGATTGCTCCTATCTGTCATCTTGCAGGAGGTAGGAATTCAAGGGGCCAAATGAAGAAGTAAGTAGTGCTAGCTAGTACATAGGAACCAGGAAAGATGGCAAGCTGGGCAGTGAAGTTCAATTGAACTGTCTGAATGTTCTTCTCTTAATTTACTAAACACACTGCTATTGCTTATTGAGCTCTAAAGGTAAGTTGTTCAACATGATTTACTGAACATAGGGATTTATGAAAAACCATCTGCCAAGATCAATCTAACATAAATATAAAAATGAATTTAAAATCTAATTTCATGCAGACGAGCTTTGACAAATAGGACTGCAATAGGTTTTTGCACGTGGGGGAAATGTGGACTTCATCACTTGCACAGTCTGTCCTTCTCCCAGGCCCTTAAAACAGAGCTTTACATCTATCTATAAGTACAGTTTGTCCTGGTAGCCACTGGAATTTGCTCACACACGAACCTTTTCTTTAGAACGTTGAGTTCAGTTCTTAAAAGTTTTTGGAATTTATGTTTCTACCCTCTAAGACAGCATTTCAATTTTTTGTTCCCCTTTGGCTCTGTCCTTCTTACTTCTCTTACATATCATTATTTCATCAAATGTATGTACTCAATATGATTCCAATTGTGTTTTGTTTGTTGGGCCAGTGAACCTGGGTAACCCAAGGCACATGGCCAAGCATCTGGTAGCAATAAATTCAACATTACAGTAGAAAAAGATCAAGAATCCTGTACCATAAAGTAATATGGAGAATATTTGGTAGCTATGAAGAATACATGATAGTGTATTTTCTCCTATGATCATTGTTTTGTTTTTTGAATTGACAGATATAGGTCAAAGATCCCTGATGGCATGCTTTTGATACATTAGGCCAAGGGAAAACAGCACTTGCCCTTTGCATCTGACCCAGATTTTAGTTTTGATTTATCATTTCTTTTGAGATTCTTAGAATCACATAACCCAAAAACTGCAAATATAGCATAGCCAGCAGGTTATCAGTTTATAAGAGAAGGGCCAACTGCCTCTATGGAACCCATCTTCTTGTGTTCATTAGATTCTGTTTTCACAGATGGGGTCCTGGGTAGATACTGAAGCATAATTAAAAGGTGTTTTACCCTAGATAATTAATTTTAAATGTTCCTTTCTATCATTTTGGCACACTATATTTTCTAGAAGTTAGGACAGTTTTAAGTACCTAGTAGGTACCAAGATATATTTGGTGAATGAATAAACAAATAATTGACTATCAGTTTTCTCTCTTTACCCCATTGTAAACCACACTTGATTAATGCTTAAATTAGTCTTTTATTTATAAACTAGAGGCCTGGTGTATGAAATGCATGTATGGGTAGGGTCCCTAGGCCTGGCCGGCTGGGTCCTTCCTTGCAGCTGCCAGCTGCCGGCCCCGGGGCCTTCCTTTGTTCTGTGCTGCCCCCTGGTGGTCAGTGCACATCACAGTGAGCAATCGAAGGGACAATTTGCATATTAGCCTTATATATATATAGATTGTGTACTTTCCACATACTATTTAAATAAACCTTTCTATTTCAGTCTTATTAAATCAGAGGCTTGCAATACTCCTATAGGTTGTTTATATACATTTCTCATTTGGTTACCTTTAAATTTTCCCACCACTTAGTTATTTCAGAGTTCCAAGTTTATGCTTAGATTCACTTTTTTAAATCCCAGTTCCATACAAGTTATTTTCTTTAGCTTGCAGTAAGCACTTGTGATGAGTACCTGTTAGGTACCAGAGAAATACACATTTTCCATTTAGAAATCTATAAGCTAAAGGTTGCATTTTGGGAGTTTGCTATTCTTAAAATATTCCTTATGAAGTCAATTGGTTGTTTTTTTTTTATACTAGGATGTTAAGAAGCATAAACAAGACTTTATAAAGAACACTAAATCAGTCTTTTATTACATCTTCAGAGAAAAAAAATATGAAGGTTTATATCTCTAGAGTTCCTTCCTGACTTTTCATTAACAAGTCTATGATCCAAAAGAAAGATGTAAAATATTTATGTTCAAGGACAGCTAGCCTGACCTGTAAGGAAAACAGAAGAAGATTTATGTTCTCTTTGCATAGTTCATGTAAAATATCATTTTGGTCTAAATTTATTGGCCAAAGTATTGTCTCCTATATTGTCATTTCCCATGGCATATAAACATAGATTTGGCCTCTGTGAATATTTCTGCTTCAAATAAACAGAAATACAGGGGGCTGCTCAAAAGAAAATTGTTAGCTCATTTTCTAATTAGAATACTCACACATTGAAGAACCGCATCTGTGCTCAACTCTTGGGAAAGAAATTGGAAATCTATGACTCTTGACAAAGATACCTCATTTTTCCATGTATTCTCACTATCTGAATCCCTTTGCTGCAATAAAGCTTCCTTACAATTGCTTGTATCTCAGTTAAAAGAAAAGAAAAAAAAAGAACCAAAATGAGATTTGTTTTCCATTGCAAAAAGTAAGACCTGAAAATGAAGTCCTGCCTCTCATTTGTCACTCTTTAAGTCCTCCTTGAACTCTTAGGTTCTGTGGCAGCAAAACTCGGATGATAAGTGTTTTGATCTTTATCTTAGCATCAACTAGGGACAAGGTGACTTTTCTCTGGAAACCCATGACCACTTGCTTCCAGAATTAGTCATGACTCGGAACACTAGGTGAAACAGAATAAGCTTCCTGAGCATTTAGTACTAAATATATTTGTATTTTATTATACACTAGAAGCCCGGTGCACGAAATTCGTGCTCGGCGGGGGGGTTGTCCCTCAGCCCAGCCTGTACCCTCTCCAATCTGGGACTCCTGGAGGGATGTCCGACTGCCCGTTTAGGCCCGATCCTGGTGGGGCCTAAACGGGCAGTCGGACATCCCTCTCACAATCCAGGACTGCTGGCTCCCAACTGCTTGCCTGCCTGCCTTCCTGATTGCCCCTAACCGCTTCTGCCTGCCAGCCTGATCACCCCCTAACCACTCTGCTGCCAGCCTGGTTGATGCTTAACTGTTCCCCTGCCAGCCTGTTTGCCCCCAACTTCCCTCCTCTGCCAGCCTGGTCACCCCTAACTGCCCTCTCCTGCAGGATTGATCACCTCCAACTGCCCTCCCTTGCAAGCCTGGTCCCTCTCAACTGCCCTCCCTTGCAGGCCTGGTCTCTCACAACTCCCCTCCCTTGCAGGCCAGGTGCCTCCCAACTGCCCTCTCCTGCTAGCCATCTTGTGGTGGCCATCTTGTGTCCACATGGGGGCAGGATCTTTGACCACATGGGGGCAGTTATATTGTGTGTTGCAGTGATGATCAATCTGTATATTACTCTTTTATTAGATAGGATAGAGGCCTGGTGCACGGGTGGGGCCAGCTGGTTTGCCCTGAAGGGTGTCACAGATAAGGGTGGGGGTTCCCTTGGGGTGTGGGGCGGCCTGAGCGAGGGGCATGTGGTGGTTTGCAGGCCGGCCACGCCCCTTGGCAACCCAAGGGGAGGCCCTGGTATCTGGAATTTATTTTCCTTCTACAATTGAAACTTTGTAGCCTGGAGCGGAGCCAAGCCTGGGGCTCCGGCAGCCATTTCTGTGGCAGTTAATTCACCTTCTACAATTGAAACTTTGTAGCCTTAAGCGGGTGAGCCCGGCCAGGGTGTGCGGAAAGCTTTGCTTCCCCTGTTGCCGCCGGCAACCCTGGCCTGCTCTCTCAAGCTCCATTCTGCTGCCATTTGTTTGAATTTGTTTACCTTCTATAATTGAAACTTTGTAGCTTGAGTGGAGGCTTAGGCCTGCAACTGCTATGGAAAGCTTGGCTTCCTCTGTTACCTGGGAAACCTTGATCTCTGTGGCTGTAGCCATCTTGGATTGGGGTTAATTTGCATACTCGCCCTGATTGGCTGGTGGGCGTGGCTTGGCTGGTGGGCGTGGCTTATGTAGCAGAGTGATGGTTAATTTGCATATTACCATTTTATTAGAGAGGATTTTATTTCTTTGTTGAATAGATCTTTCCTGAACATAAACCTTATCGGAAGGGTTGGATTTACATTTCTTACTTTAGACGTTATCAAATTTTGGTATCATCCGTTACATCTACAAAAGTGCAGGGCAGCTCTGGCCTTTTTGGCTCAATTGATAGAGCATTGGCCCAAAGACTGAAGGGTCCCAGGTTCAATTCGGCTGACTCGGTTGCAGTCATGATCCCCGGCCCCAGTCAGGTCATGTGCAGGAGGCAATCGATCGATGTGTCTCTCTCACATCTATGTTTCCCTCTCTCCATCTCTCCCCTTCCCATTCTCTCTAAAATATATCAATGGAAAAATACACTCGGGTGAGGATTAACATCAACAAGAACAAAAAAGTGCAGGACATTCAATAAGTGATTTTATATGTATTATTTGATTGGGCACAACATCAATAAGAGTAATAATTATAAAAATAATAACTCTGATCAGAGCAATAATTATAAAAATAAGAATAGGAATAATGATAACAACTGTAGGAGAATCTGGTACATGCTAGCCACTGTGTTTCTAGAGATGCCATGTATATAATGGATATAGCCACAGATCTCAACAACCTGTATATAGAAACAAGGTAATATATCCTTTTATACCTAAATTTCAATAATTTCAAACTCCTATCCTTTCTGGTTCTACCAGCTTCCTCTTCCCAAGCAGTGTCTGGTATTTCTCTTAAAAAATTCGTACTGTCTCCACAACATTATCTTGTCTTTCCCTTGTCTGTCTAATTGGCCATCCTACTTTGAGCTGGCTCTCTGAAAATCACCTATAAATGTGTGCCTTCAGGTTAACTGCTGCTAGTTCAAGGCCACAGTATTTAAAAATTCCTAGGGCGATCGTTTAAAGCATAAATATATAACTACTAGTGGCCTGGTGCATGAAATTCATGCACATTAAAAGGGAATTAATTAGAGGAAATATTTTAATATTGCTATTTGCCTTTCTGTATAATAAAAGTGTCAGAGATGAAAGAAAATTAGTAAAATGTACATGAAAATCTCCCTCCTGTCAGAGTCCGGGGCATGCCATGGGACCCAGAGTCAAGTCCCCGCCCACCCGTGTGTGCCTCGAAATCACGCGAGACCCAGACCCGGCTGGCCCCACCCCCATCAAGCCCCACAGGGTGGGAAGTGCAGCCTCAGGCCCCCCACCCCAGCGCTGGGCGGGGTGCACAGCCTCAGGTCATCCAGCCTGGCCTCAGGTCCCCTGGCCCCTGCGCAAGGGCATAAAAGCGCAAGGGCGGGACAACCATTTGCATATTAGCTCTTTATTATGTAGGATAATTAAATATATCTACAACTTTATACAGTTTGGTATCAAACAGACTGATTAATTAATTAGTTGAACTCATTGCTACTACAAATGAATATTCTTAAGAAATAAAGACCAGCTCCACTTCACCAGTTCGTTCCAAACCCTTGCTGTTTCTGTGAGCTGAAAGCTGCTCATTTCTATTCCTTGGGGTCTAGATCTGACTTCCAGGCCTTGAGGTAGGACTTCCTTCCACATGTTCAAGAGCAACTTGCTTCTGCACTCAGGGTGAATATAAATGATACCTATTTTTTCCAGGTGGATACTCTGGTGGATATTCACTCATTGGAAATTATCTCATCTATTTATTCAACAGAGACGATCATTTCCAGTACCAGGCATTGTGTGAGATGGTGGGTGCTCAGTGATTACAAACAATAACAATAAAATGAAACAAGAACAAATGTTCTTTGTTGTTGTGGATCATGCAATCTATTGGGAGAGCCACCATTGCATATCTCAAAGACTGGGCAATTGTATCAAACACGCAAGGCACAAGAGTTTTGTTTCTGTAGCACTCTAATCTTTTTCATATATTTTTCTCTGCTGTGAAGGAAATATCAATACTGAGATTGTCTCTTACATATATACAAACACACACACACACACACACACACACACGCACATGCACATGTACGCATATATACCCCTCCCAAAAGCACACAAACATACATATTTGGTAATAAAGAAAATTTAGGGGACAATTTTAATTCTGCCTGGTTCTGCTTACAATAATAAACCAGATTATATTACTGAAGATTTTATTTAACATTTTACTTTGACTCACCTGGATTTATTTTATTTTTTAAAGATTTTTAATCGATTTTTAGATAGAGAGGAAAAGAGAGCGAGAGAAAGAAACATCAATGTGAGAGGGGCACATCAATCAGCTGCCTCCTGCACCCACCCACCCCCACTCCCCGGACTTGAAACTGGGCTTGTGACCAGAACTGGGAATTGAACCAGCAACTTCTCAGTGCACAAGACAATATCCAACCAACTGAGCCACACAGGTCAGGGCTGAAGCGCCTAAATTTAGATTGCTTGGCTTATTAAGGACTTTCTCAAAAATATAGAGTGCTTCTTTGCTTCATATTTTCAAAATTCCTACCATATTCCTACAATAAGCAAAAATATTATCAAAGATTTAACTCTGTGCATACCACCAAGTAAGTGTTTTATCCTACTTTGGGGTAGGCCTGCCTATTATAAACCCAACATAGATGAATTTCTTTTCTGAATTCAGTAGAATATTCCTTTGCATACCTATTGAAAGATGTGCTATTGACAACTGAGTATGATTCAAAATATTTAAATGTCCCAATAAAACCACTGACTTTACTAACACCTCCATTTTTATCATTTACAAGAACTATACCATGTCCTATGTTGGCAAATGGATTAAAATGCCCATTCAACATGCCACTGAATCTGCTCAACCTAGACTCCCAAATCTCTCATTTGTTCACTTCCACTTTTTTTTAATATCCCCCATCAATCCACCTTGCAATATCTCCTTTAAGCCTTTATTACATCATTTTTAAAAATATATTTTGGTAAAAATAATTAACATGAGTCTACCCTCTCAACAGATTTTCAAGTATACAATACACATCTATAGGCACAATGTTGTATATCAGTGGGATACTATTCAACCTTAAAAAAGGAAGAAAATCCTGCAAGATGTGACAATGTGGATGAATCCTAAGGACATTACATTAAGTGAAATAAGGCAGTCGCAGAAAGACAAATACTCTCCTTTGAGCTATATAAAATAGTCAAACTCATGGAAGCTAAGAATAGAATGGTGTTTGCTACGAGCTGGGGCAAGGGGGAAATGGAGAGTTGCTAAACCCTTGTTGTTTTGACAGGTTTTAACTTCCTTCTCCCTATTTTAATTTTTGGCAATCACAATGGATACAGTTTTGCTCTTATCTTTTAGCTTCAGGCCCAGCAACTCTCTGGATGAGGCTTTCTGAGAATCAGCTCTGAGCTGGGTTATATGTATCGAGGGCTTGTACCTGTCAAGGCTTCTACAAAGAGGAACAGAAGGGAGATTACCAACAGAGAGTTTTATCTTGTCTATCCATCAACATTCTTTTATTTCCTGATCCCCTTCCTTCTCAACCCTACTGCATTCCAATAAAGGAAAGTCAATGTTGTCATATACCTCTTATTTTAAAAACTTGGGAACTTAACAGGGCATTTCCTTACTTCTTATTTGAAGATGGTAAAAGAGAGACATGGGAAAGTTGTGTGAATTGTGTAGAATAAGACAAACAGATAAGGGCTAAAACCAAAGATATTACCCCAAATTTCCTTGTCCCCCATTGCTCTTTTCTTTTTAAATTATTTATTGTTTAAAGTATTACATACTATACTAGTATTTCTCCTTTTCCCCCCATTTACCTCTCCCCAGCCATTCCCACACACCCCCAACACATGCCCTCACCCCCCTACTGTCTGTGTCCATGGGTTATGGTTATATCCATGCATACAAGTCCTTTGGTTGATCTCTTACCCGCCTCCCCTGCCTTCCCTCTGAGGTTGGTTGGTCTGTTTGATGCTTCTATGTCTCTGGATCTATTCTTGTTCATCAGTTTATGTTATTCATTATATTCCACAAATGAGTGAGATTATGTGATATTTATCTTTCTCCGACTGGCTTATTTCACTTAGCATAATGCTCTCCAGGTCCATCCATGCTGTTGCAAATGTAAAGAGTTCCTTCTTTTTTACAGCAGTGTGGTATTCCATTGTGTAGATGTACCAGTTCTTTAATCTGCTGATGGGCACTTAGGCTGTTTCCCTATTGCTCTTTTAAGTCATTTCATATTCTTCTTGGACTATTGCTCAAGCTGATGTAATTGGAAAACATTGTAAATCTTCCATTACGAGACACAAAGAGCCCTAGCTGGTTTGGCTCAGTGGATAGAGCATCAGCTGGTGTACTGAAGGGTCACAGGTACGATTCAGATCAAGGGCATGTATCTAGGTTGCAGGCTCCATACCCAGCCCAGTTGGTAGGGGTGTGTGTGGGAGGCAACTAATCGATGTGTCTCTGTCACATCAATGCTTCTTTTTCTCTATCTCTCCCCCTCCCTTCTACTCTCTCTAAAAATCAATGGAAAAATATCATTGGGTGAGGGTTAACAAGAGTGAGAGCGAGAGAGAGAGAGAGAAAGAGAAAGAGAGAGAAAGAAAGATAATATCTAAGTTTTAAACTGTTGCATTGCATATAGAAAATGTACCTCAAACAAGGTGTACATATACAATGCATGACGGTGCTTTGTCAATTGGGTGATGCTATATAGACAAGTAGGAACTAGTGTTTGCATCCTTAAATTCCACTCCAGTTGTCCCATTTGTAAAGCCAGCTAGTAAAAGGCTTCGACTTAGCCTAATCTAATTGGTAAAGTGGTGCCCATCCTTCCTTCAAGTACTGGTTCAGGAATCGTTTCATATCTGGGTCCATGAAAATTAGTACAGAACTTTCCCCTGGATATAGCCATGGTGTGAGTATAGGGCCTAGAAGTTTTCTATTTTCTGAGATTATACAGGGTGTGGACGTAAGACCTGAAGCTTCTATAATTTTACTACCTTGAAGGAAATCAGCCTAAAATTGAAGCCACATGCACTAGAAGGTGGAGCCAAGAAAATCACTGAGAACTGGAGTAGACACTAATAAACTGCTATATCCTGCCCTGCCCTGCCTTTTCAGATACATGTCCCAATAATTTTTTTTTTTATAATTGTAAGCTAGTTGATACGAGACTTCTGTTTCTTGAAATCCAAAACACTATAACTTATTGAAAATGAAAGGTAATAGGCTTTATTCCTGTTGACTTATTTCCATTCAAATGCCAGAGCAAAAGAATCTGAATGGGTTGCCTGTTTATATGCTTACCTTCCACCAGGGTTCTATATGGAATGCCAGTAAGTCAGGTGTGCATCACATACGGCTTCTACAGATCTTAACCCAGATAATCTAAGTGCTGCCAAAGCCCTGTCTCTCTGCAGATGTGGGGGTAAAACCTTCTGCTACCTGAAATAAGCAGAGAAGGAAGGCTTTGCCTGAGGAAAAACTGTAAGATCAGTGAATTGCTTTTCCCTTCTGCCACAATCCCCTTTATATCATCGGGCACTGGAACAGAGGTTGGCATTTGTGAGATACAATTAAAGGAAATTTGGGTTGGGGATACATTTAGATTGGATTTAGTGGAATAGAGTTAAGTGGTTTTTGAAACATTACTTATAGGGATAGTTCTTACTGGCTGTCCCACATGGAATTGGCTCATTCATGACACAGACATGCAGGACCAGAAGTTCTGCTGCTAATGTTAATCGAAGGATCCAAACACTAGTTCCTACATGTCTATATAGCATCACCCAATTGACAAAGCACCGTCATATATTGTATATGTACACCTTGTTTGAGGCACATTAAATACTGTTACTTTGTGAAAAGAGAAATATGTTAATATGTCCCATGAGACCAGACACCAGAAGTAGTTGAGAATGAGGGGATAAGAAAGGTTTGAAATGTCCTGGTCCAGAAGTATTCTGTGGAAATTTCTTCAAATCTTCAGATGTGTAAAAGTGTAAGGAGAAGAATTAGTTAATTGATAATTAAAATAAAAGTTCTCTTCTATGTTTTTTTTCTATTTTTTAATATTCATAATAATAAGATTGTTTTATTTTTGTACATGATCTATAATATAAAGTGCATATATTTTATGGGAACTTGCATTTTTCATGCATTCTCAACATTCATAAAAATCAATCTTTTGTGTCAGGATTATCTTTTAAGATAAAATTACCTAGCTTGAAGGCTATATTATCTTTTTTCATTATCTTTCTGGAAATAATATTACAACATTGTTGAATTATGGCACGTTAATAAAAAATAAGTAGCCAAAATACAAGGGGAAATGATTATAGAAGGGTGTTAATCAATTAGTTAATTAAAAATTTGTTTGTTACTTTCCTGGGTTTTGTGATTTTTTTGTGTGATTTGTAAGCTTTTAAAAATTCTAATTTGTTGTGTTTCTTCTTAGTAAAATTAAATATTTGTATTTATATCTAATTTTCTAATTGCAGTTGTATTATTTTTTCCTAAAGAGGGTTCTTCAGAGTGAGCATATATTAAATTCCACAAAATTTGGATTGCCCAAGTTGTACATTGAGAACTATGGAGAAAAATGATGAATTTTATTCAATGACCTGAGGGAGAATGGAAAGCTCTTCCAAAGGAGTTTTGTTTTAAGGACAAGTAGAGAGAACTGGGGTTAAGCATAGGAAAGGAACATTTATCCTTACTTCAAGAGTCATTGAAGTCCCTTCGCTGAACTCCCTATCTCAAATTGCAACCTACTCCCACCTTGCCTTTCTATCCCATTGTTCCATCTAAATTGACTACACATTACTTTTTACTTCTATATCTTCATTCAAATATAAGCTTTATGAAGGTGGAAATTTGTCCATCTTATTACTATATTCTGCAGAGCCTAAAACAGTTCCTGTTGTGTGGTAGGTGCTCTATAAATATTTGTTGAAGGAATGAATGAATGCCCTAAAGTTCCCTATATTAACGTGAGCTTTTTTTATTCCAGTAATTGAACAGAAGAGAATACCTGTTAATATATCTGAACCCTTCCAAATCCCCAGCAAGTTTTGTTTCTGTAGGCTTAATTTTCAAAACCCGATGGCAATGTTTTGTTTTTGTTTTTCCTGAATGGAAGTATATTTCCCTTTATTTTCAATAGGAAAATTTATAATGTGTTACACATCAGCCCTAAACCACCAAACATTTCTTAACAAAAATACAGTCAAATGTAAGTTACAGGCAACATGATATGATGTAAAATGACTAAACAATGCTTGCAGATCATCAAAGAGCAATGTAGTTTTATTTTTGGTCATTAGGCACATAGGTACACGCACACACGCGTGCACACACACACGGAAGATTGAAGGAATCCAGCAAAGTAAAAGCCCAAATTTTATATATTTATATATTGCTCTCTCTACAACCATTTGCAGAAAGGCAGAAAAGAAATGAACACAACTAGACTAAAAGGATACATCTGGCTACCATATTTAAAAAGGCAACATCTTGACAACTATTATTTTAATTGAAAGTTGTGCAGGACTCTTCTCACAAAGTCCATAAATCCTAGAAGTAAGTTTCCAAAAACTTAGAAGTTATCCT
The DNA here is from genome assembly GCF_951640355.1 of Cnephaeus nilssonii. Classification (NCBI taxonomy): domain Eukaryota; kingdom Metazoa; phylum Chordata; class Mammalia; order Chiroptera; family Vespertilionidae; genus Cnephaeus; species Cnephaeus nilssonii. Next base: position 27,811,395 of record NC_137089.1, on the reverse strand, counting down.
GGTACTTTTGGTTATAAGTCACTTTTTTAATCATGTAAAAAAAATTTTTTTGGTGAAAGTTACATTTTGTAATCATAAATGAGAAGACCCAAAGGGTTCTTCTCAATTACAGGCAACTCTCCAAATAGTCATTACAATTGGACGAAGATTTCCTAACACCAGCTTGGCAATTCAAATAAACCTTATCTAGCTGAACTTTCCCCATCACAGTTTTGAGTTTTGAATTAGGGGTCTTAGTAATCCCTGTGAGAGAAACAGATGCATATGAACTAGCTATTCCCCATTTTTCCCTAGCTAATAGCACCTTTTGAATTGGGAGTGAAAATATGCCCACATCTGTATTTGCTTTTAGATTCCCTTTTCAACTAGAGGTGACCATGTTACATATTTCTGGTTACCTATATGTAAGACAAAGTCTAATAAGATTTTATTTATTTATTTTTTAAAATTAGGTTTCCTATATAATAAAAGGCTAATATGCAAATTGTCCCCTCGACCAGGAGTTTGAATGGGAGTTTGACCAGGGGACGGGGCTGGCCGGCCAACCACCTGTGGCCCTCCCCCAGGTCGGCCCAGCCTGATTGGCCTGGTGCGGGCCGACCAGACACAACCTGTGCATGAATTTGTGCATTGGGCCTCTAGTTCCTAATATAAGAAGCCAGCACAGCAGGCAGCATTATTTGTCCTTCCTGCTGCTGCTACATTGAATGTAGGCACAATGTTTAGCGCTAACGCTGCCATGTTATGGTCATGAGGTGAAAAGCAAACAGCTAGGAATGGTGGAGCAGAAATCTGAAGGGAGCCTAAGTCTTAGAGTGAGGGTGTCATAGAGTCACTGGCTCTGTGTTGGACTGCATATCCCCAGACTACTTATTATGGGGGGAAAAAATAAGCCTTATATTTGTTTAAGTTACTATTAGTTTAATTTCTGCTACTTGCAGTCAAAAGTATTCCTGTTATATTTATTAATTTCTTCTATTAAAAATAGAGAATAAAACTGAAGCTCAAATGGAAACAAGTACTTTGGCCAGAGCCATAGAAATATTTGGTGAGAGGCACATTACAAGCACCCCTGCCTTTTCCAGGATACTCACAAGCATACTCACTAACTCTGTGGCCACTGAGTTAGGTGATTGTTCTGCTTCACCTGCCTGTTCAAGATGAAGAAACAGTGAAGGTAGCCAAATGCTTATCATGAAAAATATCAGAATTATTGATAATTATAGGAATGCTGTAGGGTTTCTAATGGTTTTTATGTAACAGGTTGAAGCTAAAGTACTATCATCTGCAATAAAATATTCATTATTGGGTCAAACATCTGGATGACAAGTCAAGAATTCTACCATTCATCAAGTTGTTCTTTACCCTCTTCTCTAATTATTCAACTATCTGGATGCTTTGGTATTATGTAGATTCAATTAAGTTAAGCATTGCGTAAAGGAGGCAATTGTCTTCTGAATTTGGGCAATGTGCTTCGAGTAATTCAGACTTTCAATCTTTACTCTTTCTCATGGTTTCTTAATGTCTTAATAAGGGGTCCTAGAAGGCTCTAGATAGACTTTATGTCACTTACCTTTTGTTGCAGTCTTCAATTATTAATGTATGCTAAATCATGTGCAGGTTTTCAACTGTTCTTAACCACCTTACAAAGGAGGTTTCCTCTCACTTACTAGTGCTAAATCCCAGTTCCAGTCACAGCCTTGCCTTTGTCACATTTTCATGCACATTACTCACAAATAAATAAATCCTCTTAGTAAAGCATTTGGCATCTTTATCTTCCTTTATGAAAGTGCAATTCTAAGATTTCCAATTACACATATGGACCAGATGTGAAAAATGACTTCAATGAGCAGGGAGTTCAGTATGGTTTGGCAATCACAGGATATGTATTATATTCCCTGTGCAGGACAGCTGCTGCAAGTGCCTGAATGGCCCCTCTTGGCATGTTTTTTGTGTGTGTGTGCCCTTTTCCGCTTTCCTCAATCCAATGAAAAACTTAAAAACGGAGGCAGACTGGAAATAGGACTTTCTGCCTCACCTCTAGAGTGTTAATGCAAACATATGTCATATATGATGCCTCTCCTTTTTCTCTGTGCCCATGTTAGACGGTAAAGGTCAGTTATGTTACTCTTTTGGACTCAAATTTGTTGTGAATTCTTCTTATAATTCAACTAGTAGCCCATTTGCAGGAAGAATCCTGCAAGCGGCCGCGTGCGCTGCCGCTGCTGCCGCCTTTGCAGCCGCCATGCCTGCACCCACTCTGCCCCGCTCCGCTCCACCCCGCCCAGCCCCGCCCGGGCTTTCCCTCTGGCAGCCACCATGCTTTCCACTTTTCCTCCCTCTTTCTTCTAAGTTGTCTTCAGTCTTAACTCCTCCCTCCCTCGCTGTATGCAAATTATCCGCCATCTTTGTTGGGTAATTTGCATATTCGCCCTGATTGGATGGTGGGCGTGGCTTTGGATGGTGGGCGTGGTTTGTGTGTAGCAAAGGTGCGGTCAATTTGCATATTACTATTTTATTAGATAGGATCAGCTCAAATTGTCATTTAATCTACTTGCAGTCACTATAACCTTCTTAATTTAAATTTAATGTACATTTTCCACATTTTGCCCTCACTATCCGGTGTTTCTTTGGAATAAAAATGCTGAGTAATTTCTTTATCAATGATGGTGATGAAAACAAAGAAAATTGTCTATGTATATGTGTGTGTGTATGATTTTAAAGTAGAAGGAATAATGACTCCAATGGGAGAAACAAATTCCAAAAAATATCACTAATTTCTCCATCTCTTTTAATGTTGATTTCTATATATATATATATATATATATATATATATATATATATATATATAAAGAAATATATATAATTTTTTAATTGATTTCAGAGAGGAAGGGAGAGGGAGAGAGTGATAGAAATATCAATGATGAGAGAGAATCATTGACCGGCTACCTCCTTCACACCCCCACCCCCTCCCCCTCCACTGGGGATCGAGCTTGCAACCCAGGCATGTGCCCTGACTGGGAATTGAACCATGACCTCCTGGTTCATAGGTTTATGCTCAACCACTGAGCCATGCTGGCTGGGCTAATGTTGATTTCTTTAAGTCAAAATATAACTACTGCTTCTCCCACCAAAACTACTATTAAAATCTCATGTCTGTCTCCTTATATCCACTGTACCTCTATCTACTCATTATTTCATGCCATAGTCTAAGGAGTTTTCAATAATGCAAATCATTGGTGTCATACCCACTCTTAAAATCCATCAGTGAATCTCTTCACACATATAACAAACTTTAAAAAATTATCATGACCTAAAAAATCTACCATTATTTGGTCCCTGCCTTTATTGTATCCTCACCATTAAATACCTTTTACCTTACACACTACATTCTACCTATAAGAATCTTCTCTTTCTCAGATTGCTACACTCATTTCTGCCCAATGGCTTCTTTTTCATCCATGCACTCATTTAAATTATATTTATTAAGTACTTAATATCAAACAGCTCTCTTCCTATTTACCTGGCTGTTTCCTGTATTCAGATTGTAGCATTAAAGCCAATTCCACAAGGAAGGATACTTCATCTGACTATGACAGAACTTTCTAGGTGTTCAGTATTCCATTGTGTATATGTATCACAGTATTTTTATCCATTCACCTACTGATGGTCACTTGAGCTGTTTCTCGATCTTAGCTATTGTAAATAATGCTGCTATGAACATAGAGGTGCATATATCCTTTCTAATTGGTGTTTCAGGCTTCTTAGGATATATTCTCAGAAGTGGGATCACTGGGTCAAATGGGAGTTCCATTTTTAATTTTTTGAGAAAACTCCACACTGTTTTCCATAGTCTCTGTACCAGTCTGCATTCCCACCAGCAGTGTACTAGTGTTCCCTTTTCTCTACATCCTTGCCAGCACTTGTTGTTGGTTGATTTATTGATTGTAGCCATTCTGGGAGGTGTGAGGTGGTACCTCAAGTCAATATAATTTGCATCTCTCTGATGATTAGAAACTTTGAGCATTTTTTTTTCATTTGTTTCTTGGCCATTTGTATGTCTTCTTTGGAGAGGTGTCTATTTAGGTCCTCAGCCCATTTTTTATTGGATTGTTTGTTGTTCTTTTGTTGAGTTGTATGAGTTATTTATATATTTTGAAAATTAACCCCTTATTAGATGTATCATTGGCAAATATGTTCTTCCATACAGTGGGTTCCCTTTTCATTTTGATGCTAGTTTCTTTTGCTGTGCAGAAGCTTTTTATTATGATGTAGTCCCATTTGTTTATTTTTCCTTTGTTTCTCTTGCCCTAGGCATTGTAGCAGTGAAAATTTTGCTATGTGAGATGTCTGATATTTTTCTGCCTACATTTTCTTCAAAGATTTCTATGGTTTCACAACCTAACATTTAAATCTTTTATCCATTTTGAGTTTATTCTTGTGTATGGTATAAATTTGTGGTCTAGTTTCATTTTTTTACATGGACCTGTCCAATTATCCAAACACCATTTATTGAAAAGACTGTCTTTACTCCATTGTATGTAATGGCTTGGGTCAACTTCTGGGTTCTCAGTTCTGTTCCATTGATCTATATGTTCTTGTGCCAGTATCAGGCTGTTTTGATTACAGTGGCTTTATAGTGTAGCTTGATATCTGATATTGTGATCCCTCCAACTTTGTTCTTCTTTCTCAAGATTACTGCAGCTATTCAGGATTTTTTGTTGTTGTTCCATATAAATTTTTGGAGTGTTTGTTCTAGATCTATAACATATGCCATTGATATTTTATTAGGGATTGCATTGAATGTATAGATTTCTTTGGGTAGTATGGACATTTTAATGATGTTTATTCCAATGCCTTCTTTTAGATGTTATCCTGAAATATGATAGAGAGTAAGAACTTCCCAGAGGGCATAATCAAGGGCCAGGGAGAACACTGAACAATGGAGTTGCTCCCAGAGAGTAAAATCAGGATTGAATCAATCAACTTCTCTCACTTTCAGACAGAGACGCTTCACCATATCTTTAGGCTGTGCTTCCTCCTTACACCACCTCAGTGGCTGCTCTTTGTCTCCTGTTCTTCTCATCTGATTTGGAATATCTGTTATAGCTGTGCTTCCCTTTTTACCAACAGGTCCATAATAGACCTGTGGAGACTGCAGGAAATATTGCATCTGCAATAATTACCATGAAAACTTGCCTTGAGTTTGCAGAATCCTCTGTAGCAATAGATCCAACTTTTCTTTCAGTCACCTGTGTTTGAGTCCAAAGAGGCTCAGTTAAACAAAACTGAACAAAGGACCATGGTTTCTAATGGTGCTATTGCCTTCATTCTCCTGATTATCACTCTTTGACTTCTTACGATTATATATATTGGCTAGTAACCTTGTGGACTAGTGACTATGGTAGATACACCATGTTCTATTAACTATCTCTGTAGTTCTTTGTAATTAGGCACTTCTGCTACCTATCTGATATGGTCTACCTGGCTTCTGACAATTAAGCAAAACCACGTGGCCTCTATTGTTTTGGGGATCTATCAACTGCACTGTATTACAGAACCCAGTTCTGAAACGGCATCTCCTATTTTATCTGAGGGCTGCCTCTGAACTTCTAAATTCTTTTGGTGCCCTACCCACTAGTGCATTTTTTTTGGTTTCTTCGCATGGGACATAGTCCTCTGGTGAGTTCTCTGGCCTTACATAAAATATTCATCTTAGCATCTCCACAGCTTTGAAATATTTAATATCCTCTTCCATCATCTGCCACAGCAATTCTGGCCATAGTTTTCTCCATTCTTCCAGAAGTCATCTTTGTATCATATTTATGACATCTCCTGGTGTTCTTGCCAGGATATTAACTACTGTATATCAAGAGCATGTCCTCAAATTGATAAACTCTTCCTTATTCAATATTATTTTCCAGCCCCCTCAATCAAACACCTTTGGAATCTGCTCCCATGCATCCCCTCTCCAGCTCCTGCCAACATATACTGGCTAGGTCCTGCAGCTCTTTTGGAAAGTAGTTCCTTTTCTCCCTTATCAAGACTAGCACATTCCCTATTGCCTTATGTTGTGACTTAATACTGTTACTGGCCTGGTGTTGAGAATGTATAATTGTTCCAAGCATATGGATTTGGAAAAGTTTTCTTATTTGGAAAGGTTCCTAAAGATTATTTTATTGTAGGAGAAGAAATTCCATACCTAGCAGACACAGAGACTTGGTGTGTGTGTGTGTGTGTGTGTGTGTGTGTGTGTGTGTGTGTGTGTGTATTGGGGGCAGGTGGGAGTAGAGATAAAAATCTGAAAATTTGACTAAATGAGCACTTAATGTTTTAGGGGACTGATGTCCTGCTTAAATGCATACAGGAAAGAGTCAATAGATGATGATGATGATTATGAGTAAGACTTAATTGACATTCAAGGACTGGGGGGTGATATCTAAAAATTATTTTCCATTCAAATCTGAGTAATTTTAAAAATAAGATTATTTGTAAATATATTTCCATTGTAGTTTGTGAACCATTCTGTCACCACAGGCTCAGGTACCAAAACAGATATTCTGTTATAATTTTTTTTAGAAATTTGATATTTCATAGTGTCCTTTAAAATTATTAGGAAAAATACCACTTGTGTTTCTGTGAACATTTACAGTAAAATCTGAAGCAACTCAAAAATAATATTTGAGTAACTATGACAAGAGATAAAAGTTCTCAGGTCTGACTCCAAAAGACCACACAATAAGCCACAAAATAATAAGCAATTGACATGTTGCCACTCTCAGAGGATAAGTTACCTAAACTTCAGTCTGCTGGGAAATAAGGAAACTCTTCAAAAATAAAAGTTACCATAGGTTTGTAAAGGTTATATATTTTTCTAAATGAAAGCTCATATTCATTATTTTTTCTTATATTCCTTTCTTAGCCTTCAACACACAACCCCCATTGTGAGTTTGCCTATTATTTCTTGATTCCCAAACTCTTATAGAGTCAGAGCAATTTTAGAATTCTGAATCAAATCCTCATATGTTGTGAATGAGAATTTCAATGAACATGTACTTGGGAAATGAAAGACAGATGGTCTTCCTGTCGGTATCTCCTTTATCTCTTTTGTTAACCCAGAATCGACTTCATATGTCTACTCCATTTTATTCATATCAATACGCTTGCATAGATTTTATAAATCTTTTTTTGATTTAAGCATTTTTATCACTTCTAATTATCTGAATGTTGTCTTCATTGACTCCTCTTTTATTGTTTTTTTCCCCTTCTCACCACTGTAATTCATTTCTCAATAGTGTCTTCTCACTTTTTTTTCCAGATTTTTCTAAATGGAAAGCCATACTTATTTGATCTTTATAATAGAACAAAAAGAATATTTTATATTCAGATTTTCACTGACATCTAAATTTGGGGCATCTGACACACAGAAGACACTGAGTAATGAAGGAATAACACAGCCCATCAATTCCTCTAATCCATTTTCACTTTCCTGAACCTGGAGAATCCAGAAGCATTACCGGGATTGAAGGAGGAAACGAAGAGCAGGACAGTAGAAGGGTGGGAGGTGAAGAACGCACTATGCTCCTTTTTCCAACAGCTTGAAGGTAGATGTTAAGGGTCAGGTCTGAACTGGGAGAAGGAGAAATTTTGAACTTGAAAGTTTTGTATGAAACTAAACATGAGGTTGATCAGCTGTGACTGCAACAGTTAGGACTTCTGTAAAAGGCAAAGGAGGGCAAACTGGCACAGCAGGTTGGAGGGCAGTGATTGAATAAAAATCTATTCTATTTCTGTACTCAATGGACTCCAGCATTTTAAAATATATACATAGATGTTAACATGAATAAATACATAAATATAGAAAAAGCATTTTAAAAAATAAAAAGTAAGCAGAAGAAAATAAAGAAATCTCAGATATGCTATTTAGTGGAATACTATAGGATAAATCAAAATTTCCTCTGTGGATCTCAAAATCATCATTGAAAAAATAAGAATAATAGGATAGTACTTGCAATGTTGTGAGGTTTCAGGAAAAAATAACTCATTGAAACATCTAGCACAATACCTTCAACATAGAAAGCACTGGATTCATTCTACTTTACTTCCCTCAAAAATTTCCATTTTTGTAATTTTATTTTTTGAGGAACCATTGTATATCTAAGAACTATACTAGAAATCTATAAGATGTATCTTTCTCTGTATCTAATAAAGCTATTGAGGGACACAAAGATGATACAAATAAAACAACAATGAAAAATAAGCAGTAAGGTTATCATCAAACACTGAAATGTGGTTTAAACTCTAGTATATTTATTTTAGAATTTCAGAGAAAATGAAGCAAAATGTGAACCAACACCACACATTTCCTAGAAAACAAACTAAAGTTCAAGTGAACAAGAATTATTTTTCTTCTTTTTCTTTCCAAATTGAAACACACCCAGAGTCCTTTCTAAAACCAGGCAGCTTAAAGACTGGAGAAGCCAACAGTAGATGTCATTGTATTAGTTATCCAAAACACAGATCTGTATTAACCAAGTTCTTACAGAACACGCCTCCCTGGTACCCTGCTTCAACATTTGCAACAGATTATTTGGAAAACACTGTTGGGGGCAAAGCCGCAACTAACGACTCCCATTGCCAAAGCATTGGGTTCTGATTTTAATAAAAACAAGATTCTAAGCCTATGGACATCAATTTATGGATATGGGAGCTGTAAATAAAGTATAAGACCCAGCTATGCTGAGTTTGTTAATGTAAAACCACCATGAAATCAATGGTTTGCTTGAAGAACTTAGGTTCAGTTTACCTTGGATTAAGAAAATGTTTTATCTCATTGTGTGTGAGATCTGTAAATATCCACATATAAAGAAAATAATAATAATATGGGAATGTTTGCAATTTTTTTGAGTACTTCAGTCCTCCAAAGAGAGCTTCTCTTATTGTCAGCAACAACACCCTCTTTTCAACCCAGAAGAGAGAGAGAGAAATGGTGGTGGTGGTAGAGAAGAGTCAGAGTGGGAGATAGAATAAAAACAAGTCTTACTGGAAGGAGTAATATTGAGTGTAAATGTTGAGGGGAGATACATAAATGAGAATCTCTTGAGTATTGCATGTGACAAAAATGGGGAGAAAGAAAATGAGATGTGAGAAGTGTTGCTGAGGTTATGAGTTAGATATGCTTTAATATCTTACAAGAAACATAAATAATGCTTTGAATTTCTTTTGTCCATATTTGGTTTTAACTCATGAATTGTGCTTCTTGAAAACCATATATAGATTTTTAAAAATATATTTTTATTGATTTCAGAGAGGAAGGGAGAGGGAGAGAAAAATAGAAACATCAATGATGAGAGAGAATGGTTGATCAGCTGCCTCCTGCATGCCACATACTGGGGATCGAGCCCACAACCCAGGCATGTGCCCTGACTGGGAATGGAACTGTGATCTCCTGGTTCATAGGTCGATGCTCAACCACTGAACCACACAGACAGGGCTATAGATTCTTCCTTCCTTCCTTCCTTCCTTCCTTCCTTCCTTCCTTCCTTCCTTCCTTCCTTCCTTCCTCCCTCCCTCCCTCCCTTCCTTCCTTCCTCCCTCCCTCCCTCCCTCCCTCCCTCCCTCCCTCCCTCCCTCTCTCCCTCCCTTCCTTCCTTCCTTCCTTCCTTCCTTCCTTCCTTCCTTCCTTCCTTCCTTCCTTTCTTTCTTCCTTCCTTTTTTTTTTTTTGTGTGTGTGTGTATGTGTTATTTCTGGGTTATGAGGGATATTCTCATACCCAAATTGCCAGGAAATAATTTTAACATTCTTTCCCTATATACAGAATGCTATTTGTATGCTTCTGCATGTAATCTATAATGGTAAGTTATTATTGTGAGACCACTGTGGGACTCTCTGTGCACTAGTAGATAAACATGGGATCCTGGCATGTAAATAAGATAAACAGAACTGTGCATAGTAGGAAGAAGGAAAACAGAGAAATAAAGTGGTAAAGAGAAAGAAATCAGGATTCAGTGAATGAAAACATGGAATAACTTGGCAATTTAAAAGGTTCAGAATAACTTGGGACTAGGAGAAACAGTTTCTTAGAGGCACAAGTCTTTTCCTAAAGTGCAGGTCAGTCCAAACTAAGAAGATTTTAGGTACCATCTGAGTTCTTTCTCCCCAATAACAAAGATCTATGATGTATTCCACTTCTCTATAAGCTCCAGCTAAAAGCTAAACTCCATCCAGATACCTCATGTTTTCAGTACATTCCCCATAGTGCATATATTATAAATATTAGGTGAGCAAATGAACTTCCTCTCATGAAAACCGCTGCATACCTCTACCATAGTACTATCTCTGAGGAATAAAGAGGAACTGTGTAAGTGTCTGACTCGCTAACCAACTTTAAGCTCCCTGTGCTCAAGGGCAGCATCACATTCATTCAGTGTTCGAGCTGGCAGAATGAAAATTCAGTCAGTGGATATTGAACTACGGTGACAAAGAAATATACAGAAAATAAGATCTAGCTTGAGTAGAAAGTGAAGTGGGTAGATGTAGATATAGATCAACTCCACAGAGTCAGGCAGGGATTTGAAAATAGAATGAGGTAAATCGAGGCTTGCCATGTTAAGACCTTGTGGCCAGGAAGGCCCGCTATTATAGCAACATAACAATTGTATGCTCCCAACCTTGTATGAAATGTTATGCCTTATCCCATTCTCTGGGTCACAGCTTCCATATGTTTTGTCAGAAGATGGTATCAAGTGCAAATAAGATTATAGTCTTTTCTTTTAACTTGAAGTTTCTTAGAAGGGAGTCTAACTTTTGTATAGTGACACCTGAACCTGTCACCTAAGCAAGAAATACTGTTTCAGAATAGTGCCTTTGAGAGACTAAATGCTTATGTGAATAATACATTCTTTTTCAACATCTTTTAGGAAATACATCCAAAACCTTTCAAACATCATTTTTATAGGTAAATGTTATTTTGAAAATAGGCAAAAGTCACCTATACTTTAGTCTTACAAAGTGATGGAGGTCATTAAATTAAGTAAGGCAGTGTATCAGAAAGCAAACAAGGTGTACTGTCCTGGCTGCTGTGGCTCAGTTGATTGTGCATAATCCCGTGCAGGAGGCAGTCAGTCAATGTGCTCTCACATTGATGTTTCTCTCTCTCCCTCTCCCCCCCCCAAAAAAAAATCAATTAAAAAACTATTAAAAGCATACTTTTTATTTTTTTAAAGAGAAAGAAAACACAATGTACTAATGAAATGACTGGCATTTTGGAGTTGATATAAGCTGACACTGAAATCAGTGCCCATAGAAGTCACAGAAACATTTTTATCAGGACAATCTCATGAGAAAAAATAAAGTGCTTTCTGAGAGGACTCATACATTCAGACATGTTTGCTCAAGAAAAATCTTAGAACTATAAAATATATGTTCCTACCTTTGAAAAATGTCTGAATCCCATGTGTGTTTTTTCCCTCCCTGAGCTATAACAAGGATTGAAAAAAAAATAATGAAAGAAGGAAGGCAGTAAGAGAAAGGGATGAAGAAACTTTAGACCAATATAGTAACTGACAGAGGCTTAAGTCAAAGTGTTTATGAAATTTAGAAAACCGCAAATGAAATTATCTCTAGAGAAAAAGCGGAAGTAAGCAGACCTATTAACTTCCTGTTTGAACTCCTATCCTAATGAGGTTTTTAAATCATAAAGTAGTTATCTATTAAATGTCATTTATTAAGTTAGATTAAATCAGGAAAAGGAAAAGAAATAGCCTCTTCCCACTCCCCATACACCCACTGGCTTAGTTATTGGGGTAATCAGTGCATGAAATTACATGACTCTGAAAAACTGTTTTCCATTTCTCAAGTTTAGGTATAAACAGTTCACCCAAGTTGAATATGCTATTTTGAACCATTCAGCTCTGACTAACCAGTTACAGGTTAAGATCTCTGCCCTCTACTGGAAAATATTATATCTGCACCAGAATTTTTTCCCTATTTCTAAGTTTATGGAAACCATAAAATAATATGCCAATTACAAAGTGGTACATCTTTATTATTTAAATATATTCATATCCTTACCATTTATGGAAACTTCTATTTTTGAATTATGTTTTTATTAACTTAATCCATTATTAAAAATATATATTTAAGTACTCCTATACCTTCAGACCTCTCTCTTTGCATTGGCAGTGCAAAGGAATGGTCCCTCTAGACTTGTGCTCTCACATTGATGCATGTCCAAACATGTATACATACATGTAGATACTGTGAGTATAATACAGGAGTCACTAGGCACATGTGACAACTGAGCATTTAAAATGTGGCAAGTTCCCATGTTGAAATGTTCTGAAAGTACAATGCACACACCAGGTTTCAAAAACTTACTACAAAAAATACATTAAATATTAATTTTCCATGTTGACACTTTGTGCATATTCTGGTAAAATATATTATTCAAATTTATTATACCTATTTCTTCTACCTTTTTAATGTGGCTACTAGAAACTGTAATATTTTATATATGACCCTAATTTGTAGCTCATATTATATTTCAATTGGGCAGCATTATTTTAAGACAGTGAAACAAATACAGAACTGACTATAAAACATTATTTTATATATAATAAAATAATCTATTTCTTTCTCCTATGGTGGTCCTATTACATTATTATTATCATCATTCATTTGTTATGTTTTGGGATAAGCAAATTGAGGCCAGATAACTTAAGTACCTTGACAAAAGACGAAAATTTAGCATTTGAACCTATACAGGTGGGTTTTAGATGCTGTGCCTTTCACCAGCACACCACACTACCTCTGTGTAAAGACAATAGCACATAGTTGAGTGCACATCATTGAAGTGGGGTTTAGAAATGGCTTTCTGGTATATCTGATAGCTTAGTTGAATTTTTAATGATGAGTAGAAATTAGTCAGGTGAACCTGTTTAGAAATGGGAATTTTTAGTACATGTCTATTAAAGCTGTTCTGAAGAAAAAAAGATCAGTACGATTCTTTATCTCCAAATATGTCAAAACATTTGAGTGTCTACTTAGGCAATGCATGATCCAAAAAGCAAGAGAAGGAGGAGAAAGGAGAGGGGAGGAAGGTGGGAAGAAAGAGAAGATGAAGGAGGTGGAGGAGGTAGAGAAGGAGGAAGAGAAGTAGGAGTAAGAGGATGAGGGAGAGGAAGGAGAAACCATTCTTGCTCACAGAATATTTGCATTTGGCTTAAAGTGGTAAGACTGTAAGCCTCTGCAGATCCCTCTCTTTACAAATTTAAAAATCTATGAGTTTTTTTACTCTGATTTTTGTAAATCCTAAAGTTGACCTCTCTTTGTGTGTCTAAAGAGATTAATTGGCAATTCCTGTTTCTAGTACCCCTAGGGGAATTGTCCATGGAAAATCAGCTTATTGGTAAGCCCCTAGAAGGCTTGCATATTGACAAAATCAGGGCAATGGGATACTTGCTTACTTCAGTATATGATGCCCTTCCGATTCAGAGACTATTGAAATTTCATGCTATTAATAAATACAAGAGAACTTAATTTTGAATGATTAAGGAAAGAAAGCAGTTTCCACCTTGCCCTAAATCTCTTCTTCCAAGGTCAATGTTTGTGTTGGGGTAAGTAGTGAAGGCAACCCTAACTGGTTTGGCTCAGTGGATGGAGTTTAGGCCTGTGGACTGAAGGGTCCCAAGTTCGATTCTGGTCAAGGGCATGTACCTTGGTTGCGGGTAGGGAGTGTGCAGGAGGCAGCTGATCAATGTTTCTCTCTCATCTAAGTTTCTAACTCTCCCTCTCCCTTCCTCTCTGTAAAAAATCAATAAAATATATATTTTTAAAAAAGAAAAGAAGTGGAGGCGTATGAGGAGGGACAAAGGGGCACTATTACTTTTAGGTTCCACTTTTACTCTCCTTATTGCTACAGAGATCTACCATGTTTATTAGAAAAAAAGAGATATGGCACCTAGTCATCACCAGAAAAAAAGGAAGCCAGGACTAATTGCCAGGAAAGTTTCATAAGAAACCTAAATTTGGAAGTGGAGAGGAGAAACATAAGCAGAACGTTGGGATGATGATGTCATAAGAGGAATGATAAAGATTCTGTGTGCGTGAGAATGGCTTTTAACCCACCAGCAAAGTCTTCCTAGAAGGGATGAGTCTGAGATTTTAAAAATGAGTATAATAAATCTGTAACAGAATTTGGGTCAAATGAATATCAGGCAGTGGAAAAAGTATGCAAGATGACTCATGTGTGAAATCACATTGTGTGGGCTGAGCCATTCAGTATTTCTTAAGTATGGAGGGGAAGGAGTGGGAGATAGATGGGAGATGAGGTGGGCAAGCTCAGTTCCTGAAAGCCTTTTGGTTCCTTTTAGGCATCTTGGATTTTACCCTTCATGCAACACAGGGAATGAAATAGCCAGATTCATAGAAAGAGAAAATTTTTATTTACCTTCCTTTACCTTGCTCTTATACGTAGCCCTTTACTCCAAACTAGCCTATTTGTTATGTATCTTCCTTTGGTCTAATCAAAGGACCAAAGGACATCCAATTTGTAAAAAAATAATTAGAATATTATTGTTATTCCTGATTTATTTGTCCCATTATAAGGGACTAGAGGCCCGGTGTACGACATTCATGCACTCGAGGGGAGTCCCTCAGTCCCTCTAGCAGTCTGGGAGCCCTTGAGGGGTGTCCGACTGGCGGCTTAGTGCTGCCTTGGAGGTGAGAGAGGCTCCCACTACTGCTGCTGAGCTCTCCAGCAGTGAGCCTGGTTTCTGGCTGAGCGGTGCTCCTCCTGTGGGAGCGCAGTGACTACTAAGGGGCAGCTTCTGCATTGAGTGTCTGTCCCCTGTTGGTCAGTGCACATCATAGTGACTGGTTGTTCCACTGTTGGGCCGAAACTGGCTCTCCAACATCCCCCAAGGGGTCCCAGATTGTGAGAGGGCACAAGCCAGGCCTAGGGACCCCACCAGTGCACAGGGGTCCGGGGAGGGATGCAGGAGGTTGTCCAGCGGGGGAGGGACTGTAGGAGGGCTCCAGGGCATGTCTGACCCATCTTGCTCATCCTGATCAGCCGGACCCCAGCAGCAAGCTAACCTACCAGTGGGCGTGTCTGCCCCCTGATGATCAGTGCACATCATAATGACTGGTCAACCAGTCAACTGTCTGCCCCCTGCTGGTTCAGTGCATGTCATAGCGAGTGGTTGAGTGGCCTTAGCATATCATTAGCATATTACACTTTGATTGGTTGAACCGCCAACCAGCTGACCGGACACTTAGCATATTAGGCTTTTATTATATAGGAATTATATAGGATATTTTTGGAATTTGCGAGTGGCCAAAATTAAAGCTCTCTATCAACTAATGCTGTTTTATTCATCATTTCAATGGAATCTTTTTTATTTAGTGAAAATCTTCAAATACTGTATTTTCTGGCGTATAAGACGACTGGGCATATAGAAGATTTTCCTGGGTTAAAAAGTCGTCTTATATGCCGGAAAATTCGGTACTTTTGAATGTATTTAGTAAATGCATACTGATATTCTTGGGTAAAGGTTAATAAGTGTTAAGTAAGATATAGGCCAACACTCTTCTTGCCATATGACATAGATTCCTCCTACCCCCAATAAAGAAGACACCAGAAAAGTGTTTTAAATGCAGGCAACATGTTTTGCATTTTTCTTCTCCATGTTAAACACAGGGCACTAAATGCAACATGTATTCAAAAAATAAAAGAATGAATCAGGTTTCAGAAAGTGAGGCTTAATGTCAAATACAGCCACATAATATCTGTATGCTCTTAGGCAAGACACCCAATTTTCCAAAGCCTACCTCTCCAAGACTGTAATATTAGAATAATAATACCAGGTAGCACTTATTTTATACTTGCTATGTGCCAGTCACTGTCCTATTTTCAGTGCTTTACAGTTATTATAGGATACAAGAGGCCCGATGCATGAAAATTCATGCACTGGAGGTGTGGAGTCCCTCAGCCTGGCCTGCCCCCTCTCACAGTCCGGGAGGTGACCCGGAGATCAGGGGAAGGCAATGCCCCATCACACCTCTGCTGCTGCCACTGCCAGCAGCGCAAGCCTTGGCCTGCCCTGGTTACCTGAGCCTTGGGCAGCCCTGGGTGGCTGGGCAGCTGCCATCTGAGGCTTGCCTATGCCTCAGGCCAGCCCTGGGCAGCTGGGCAGCCAACAACTGAGGCTTGCCTGCATCTTGGGCTGACCCTAGGCAGCTGGGGGACCCTGGAGGCAGGTGCATGGAGTGGCTGGGCCCTCCTGGGAGCAGGCCCAGCCTTGCCGTGCACCTACCACCCCAGCGGGGCGGAGGGGACTGGATGCCACCATCTTGTGGCTGTGGGTGCTGCCATCTTGAGGGCGGGGCAGCAATTAGCATATTCCCTCCTTATTGGTTGTGGGCGCCGCCATATTTGAGAGCTGGGCAGTCAATTAGCATATTCCTTCTTTATTAGTTAGGATAATCCTCTCAGGTAGTCACTATTATCTTTGTTCTTGTTTTACACATAAGAAAAAGGTGTGAAACAGAGAGAAAGCCCTTCATCAAAGTCACATACCAAGAAAGTAGTGAAGTTCTGATCCAGAAGTCATGCTTGTACACCACGATATGCCTAGAGAATTGATGGGTGAGGACTACATTGAGGAACAAGTATTGATCTTTGTACACTGAAAACTGTTGTTCAAATTTTGGTAGTACCATTGTTCAGTTGTATTGATGATGCTTTTCAGAGTATGTAATGCCTAGCACAGGGAGGTTCTCAGAAACATGAGTTTCCATTCATTCCTCTTGAGAAACAGTTGTTTGTCCCTCTCTCTGTATCCTCAGTGTGGGAAGAACTTGAAAGTCACTCTAGTTTCCTCTTGTCATAACCCCCCTTTTAAAAAACTAAAAGGAAAATGCAAAACTGGTACCAGATGTTCTGCTGCTATTTTGGTTTGAAGGTACCTTGGTTTCCTGCACATCACTTATACTTTGACAGCATGTCTCTGCCATGTTCATGTGCACCCCATCTGAAATTGCCGGAGGAACACGGAGGGATGAGCACGGCATCAAAGCTAACCTCCTGGCCTCATGTTCTAACTGTTCAATTCCCCTCCCCAGATTCACGAGGCATTTTTGTGTTCATGCTAATGTGGTCAAAGACAGATGGACAGAAAGATGGACATATTACCACCACACCCATCTAGAGCCCTGAACTCAACACTGCACCTGAAACTTCCTTCTAAAATTTGGCAGGGAGGTTAAAACAAAGCATTTCAAGCATCTATGGTTTGGCCTCTCTAACCCTAAAATAAGCCAGCAATTCAAATACAAATTATCAAATGCTTTATTTCCCTAATGCAGTATAGACTCACCCAGTGTAGATTGACTGCATTTGGGGTCATCCACCTATCAGAGGACCTGAAAACAGGGCAGAGCACAGCACTTTATGACTCCGCTTAAATAGCAAGGGAAAGTGGTTATAAAAAAAGTCAAAGGCAAATATATTATTTAACTTTGTGTGATGGTTCAAGAACAATTTCACTTTAAGAAAAACCCCAAAGACTCTCCAGGGCCTATACATTTTATCTTTAATAGTTTTCTAAATCTCATTTAATCCCCCCTCCCATTTGTCATGACTCCCAATCATTGTTTCATTTGTTTTATGGAAATTTTTACTACCAACATGACTTAAATTTTTTTATTGGTTTGGTCTTATTCTGTAACACATGCTAAACAATGTCCTTGGTCTCTCTTATTCCTCTCCTGAAACAGTGTCTATCACCCAGGGTTTACATTTAAAAAATAATATGCTAAATATTTAATGAGAATGTTATTATAAATCTGAATAATCCTTGACAATCCAGCCCCAGTCACATCTCCGTAAAGCCTTCTGCAATTACACCAACCCCTACAAACAACAATGGCATGTAAAAGATCCAGGCTATTGCCTTACATATGCTTAGCTCTCAGCAATGATGATGATCAAGGGCCTACATAAGTCTTTACAACAACCCTACAAAAAACAATGAACCAGCAGTGTAAACATTATTATCCTAATTGTGTATCTGAAGAGCTGTGAGTCCTAACAATGTTAATAAAATAAAAGCTAGAAGTTATACTATATATACATATATAGTATACTACCTACTATAACAGTATATGGTATATAAAGTATAACTATGTATGTTTATACTATATATATATACAGTATAACTGTGTATAACTGCTAGCTCTTAAATATATATGCACATATTATATATACACAAATATAAATATACTAGAAGCCCGGTGCACGAAATTCGTGCACGGCGGGGGGTTGTCCCTCAGCCCAGCCTGTACCCTCTCCAATCTGGGACTCCTGGAGGGATGTCCGACTGCCCGTTTAGGCCCAATCCCAACAGGATCGGGCCTAAACGGGCAGTCGGACATCCCTCTCACAATCCAGGACTGCTGGCTCCCAACTGCTTGCCTGCCTGCCTTCCTGATTGCGCCTAACCGCTTCTGCCTGCCAGCCTGATCACCCCCTAACCACTCCGCTGCCAGCCTGGTTGATGCTTAACTACTCCCCTGCCAGCCTGTTTGCCCCCAGCTTCTCTCCTCTGCTGGCCTGGTCACCCCTAACTGCCCTCCCCTGCAGGGTTGATCACCTCCAACTGCCCTCCCTTGCAGGCCGGGTGCCTCCTAACTGCCCTCTCCTGCTGGCCATCTTGTGTCCACATGAGGGCAGGATCTTTGACCACATGGGGGCAGCTATATTGTGTATTGCAGTGATGATCAATCTGTATATTACTCTTTTATTAGATAGGATAGAGGCCTGGTGCACGGGTGGGGGCCAGCTGGTTTGCCCTGAAAGGTGTCCCGGATCAGGGTGGGGTTCCCTTGGGGCGTGGGGCAGCCTGACCGAGGGGCCTATGGTGGTTTGCAGGCTGGCCACGCCCCCTGGCAACCCAAGCGGAGGCCCTGGTATCTGGAATTTATTTTCCTTCTACAATTGAAACTTTGTAGCCTGGAGCGGAGCCAAGCCTGCTGCTCCCTCCGGGGTGGCAGCCATTTTCTGTGGCAGTTAATTCACCTTCTACAATTGAAACTTTGTAGCCTTAAGCGGGTGGGCCCGGACAGGGTGTGCTTTAAAGCTTTGCTTCCCCTGTTGCCAGCGGCAACCCTGGCCTGCTCTCTCAAGCTCCATTCTGCCGCCATTTGTTTCAATTTGTTTACCTTCTATAACTGAAACTTTGTAGCTTGAGTGGAGGCTTAGGCCTGCAACGGCTATGGAAAGCTTGGCTTGCTCTGTTACCTGGGAAACCTTGCTCTCTGTGGCTGCAGCCATCTTGGATTGGGGTTAATTTGCATACTCGCTCTGATCGGCTGGTGGGCGTGGCTTGGCTGGTGGGCATGGCTTGGCTGGTGGGCGTGGCTTATGTCGCGGAGTGATGGTTAATTTGCATATTACCATTTTATTAGAGAGGATATTCCATATCTCCATATATTAAAGAGCTAGCAATATATATATATGTGTGTATTGTTGTGCTTTTCAAACCTGCATTTATTTAATTTTTACATCAAGCCAATTATTTAAATACACTTTTAAACCTGAGGAACGTAGTGAAGAGATACTAAATAAATTGTCTCAAGTCATGGGATCACGCACTGGAACCCTACCTAAGCCCAGGCTCTTACCCACTACACCACCTTGTTTCTCTAAGTTTTCCCTAAGTGACTGGTTCCAAGTCACACAGCTGGCAGAGCAGCTAGAATCTAAACCAGGCCCATTTGGTTTTTTTTCTTCATCACCATAGTACTTTATCCAAAATCCCCATTCTTTGAATTTCAATATCACTTAAAATTTTAGAACCAAAAAGAAAAATTAGAGTTGATCTAACCTCATTTCCTCATTCTCAGCTCGGATATCTGATGCTCATGGAGGAAAAGAAACTTAGTGGAAGTCACACAGAGCTAGTCAGTGCAGAACCCGAACCCCAAACCCAGTCTTCACATTCACCATGTACTTTCCACATTGGCATTTCATTACCTGTTTTGCAAATGCATTCTGTTTCTAAAACCTGTATCCATGGTTAAATATCAAATGAGAAGACAGTTTCAAGGTGAGCGGGGTAGAGGGATACGTAATGACTTCATGAAGTGAAAGGAGGTAAATGAATACAAGTTATAGTTATACATGTTTTGAAAAGACCATGCTGGCCCCGGCTGATTTGGCTCAATGGATGAGGGTCACGGGTTGGATTCACCATCACTACCTGGGTTATTGATCCCAGTCTGATCTTGGCGTGTGCAGGAGGCAACCAATCTATGTATCTCTCTCACATTGATGTTTCTCAAAAAATCAGTCCAAAAGAAAAGAAAGAAAGAAAGAAAGAAAGAAAGAAAGAAAGAAAGAAAGAAAGAAAGAAAGAAAGAAAGAAAGAAAGAAAAGAAAAGGGAGAGACCATGCTGGTTATCTACACAAAATTGTGAGATAGAGGACATTTACTTACTTGTCTGTACCAGCAGATATTTACTTACTTACAAAAATATTTATTCATTCAACAATTATGTGATAAATTCCTACTATGTATCAAGCATTAGGTTAAGCTTTGAATTCATTTAGACCGAAAGAACTGTAGGTATCTAAAACTGCAATGTCTTTCATAACTTTGAACTTATAGATGAGGCCAAAAGTTTGTTTACGCATGAATGAGTGAATGAGTATGAGGAGGTTCGCCAGCTGTATCCATGACTGTGCAAACACATTTTTAGGACATGTAATTAGTGACACAGTCTCTTTGCACCCATCCTGTAAGAGGCTTTTGAGAAGACAACAGGGGTATATTTGAATATAAATAATATTTCAAACATTTCCTGGAAATTTTAGCAACTAAGTATGCAATAAGCTTTGCTCCTTCTTGCATCATTCCTGTTTCACTCATTATATTGAAACATCCTTCTTATGTGGCAAGAAATTAAAATTGATGAGAAGCATAGGAAAGCGACAGAGATGTTAAGTTCAAGAGGCAGAAAGAGAAGCATGTGCTTTACTTTCATCCATGGTATGTTTCCCTTCCCGTTAGCAACACAATGAATTGGTTTTTAGGAAAATCAAAAACTAAACCTAAAAGGTACTCATAATTTTTATTATCTTACCTGATCTGAGCTTGGCTGGAGAAGTTCTTCACCCACATGAAACTTTTCATTAGCAAATACCACTCCTCTAATATCTGAATCATCTTGGCCTATTTCATTTCCATCCAATAAGATATATAAAATTGAAAATATTAGCTATCATCTGCTATCCAATGTGCTGGCCAACACGCTTTCTATGCAATATATCTTTTGTACTCTTTAAAAATAACCCTAGCAGCTGAATATTTTATACCCATTTTCCAGACAAGGAAGCTGATGCTCAAACTATTTAAGTAACTTTTCACAATGTACAGAAAGCAAGTAATACAACTAGGATTTAAATACACATATGTCTTATTCCAACTTTTACATTACAGTGACTCCTACTGGGCTATATTGCACCTATATCCCCCCACATTTCTGCGTGCGCGCGTGCACACACACACACACACACACACACACACACACACACACACAGATATGACAACTGCAAGCAGAAAAATAATTAATGTGCCTCATGCAAACATACCTAATAAGTTTGGTCATTGTCAGTTCCTGTGGTGAGAGTTGTGTGAGTTTTTTGGCTACCTTAATGTTTCTTCTTGTCCTGCATTCGAAGTTTAACTATGTCCATATGTTCAGGAGCTCACAGGAAAGGGAATTGAGAACAGCTTGGTTAGCAGAGTCTGGGTGCTGGGTAAACTGCTTTCTCAGTTTAAGACATTTCTCTTCGCATAGCACAGCATGAAGTCTCTCCACAATTCATCAGTTAACACCATGGCTTCTTCATAAATCTTGGGCTTCAATCCCTTTGGGGATGTTTCATTTATTGTTAGATAATTAGGAAAACATTTATTGAGTACCTGCTGTGGGAAAGTTGCAATAGGAGGTTACAAAGAATTATGTGACTATGCTACTTTCCCTCAAGGAATCCAATACCTACTGAAGAAGAAATTGAAAACTGTCCATACACCAATCAAGAGTTAAATTAAAAGCCAAGATTATAAGATGCTAGAATGTAACTTGTGATTGACAGTCAGCAAAGTAAGGTCAATAGTGCAAAAGAATTTCATCTCCAGGCTAAGATGGTCTCCTCTTGGAGGAGGATGCTTGGTACAGGCTATAAGAGTAGAAACTGTATTAGGTGAAGAGAAGGAGATGAATACAGCCTGTTTCTATATAACCAACCTGGTTATACAATTTTCTCAGTTTTTTTTTAAATAGTTCAGAGAAAATAATATTTTATTTTTTAAGTGGAATTCAAATGTTGAAAGTTATATCAAGGAGGAGTATTATTTTATGCTTAAGGCATGCTATCTTTGATTGGTTTCAAGTGTAACCTGGAAGACTTAAAAATGTTAGACCCCATTAGCAAATAATATAGTTAAGTATGTATGCACAACACTTAGAGTTACCACTTCAGAAAGAAAAGAAATATAGCTTTCAAAATGGCAAAGGATAAAAGAATATAGGAACTTAAGAAAAACAAATCGCAGGATAGTATGTACAGTAGCTATAATTTGTGCAGTTAAAAACACATAAAAGATAACTAGAGTGTTGCTACATTGGAGGCATACCTAAGAAAATTATTAAAATGAATTTTAAAAGGATGGAAAATGTATGCATTTCAGCATATTGGTTACCTCTAGAAATCTAATAAGGAAATAGAATGGGATAGAGAAAAGCTTCCAACTAATTCTGTAATTGTGTTTTATTTTTAAGTTCTAAAGAAAATATAGCAAAGTCTTAAAATTTAATAAGTGAAGGGATTTAGATCATGAAGGTATATAGACATAGTTTCAATTGTGTCTGAAATGGAGTATTTTTTTATTTCTTTAAAAGTTCTGAGACAAACAGGGCAAAGTGCTAATTTTGTTGCTTAAGTCTATGCTAAACACCCATGACCATTAGTGAAATTATTATCTGAAAAGTATTTTATAATAGTTATTAAAAATAAATTTTTATGGAAAATTTATTGGTTCAAGCAATTAAAATATCCAACATAGATTAGATTAATAGTAAGTTTGATTCAGATGGTCTTGTTCTTAGGGCTATAAACTCAATTTTTATGAGCTTCCCTTGTTTCTCCCAAATTCATGCATCGCCTTCTTCCTTCATTTGGCTTCCTGCATAGTAGCAAAAAACAGCATCCACAGCTTTGGTTCCTTCATATACACACTATACCATCCATCCAGTTATTGGCTTTTGTCCCAATATTCAAACATATGCTAAGAGAATAGTTCTCATTAGAAGGCATTGCCTCCTACTCCAAAGCAATCATTGTGATCAAATAAATGGATTTCCTTATCCTGGGTCACATACCTCCCTCTTGGACCAGGGAGTGTAGCAGCCAATCCTCATGGATCCCCTAACTGTTAGGGCCTAACAGAGAGTAGTTGTTGAGAAGAGGAGAGGAAGAATGGGCTGGGCGGGGCACGGTGCGGGGAGGGGCGGGGGATGGGAGCTGGGAGGAGGGAGGTCAATCAACTGATATCCACTACACCATCTAACCAGAATAACCCTTGATTAGTTAGAAACCACTAGTGCAAAGTATCAGAAAAACTTGTATTCTACAATGCTTTGTGTTGTTTTAACACCATTTACTTTATGGTTAACAATCTTGTAAGCACAATTAAGGATGCAAGTGTGTGTGTGTGTGTGTGTGTGTGTGTGTGTGTGTGTGTGTGTGTGTGTAAAATATGAAACTCAATAATCAATTTATTGAGCAAGCTGCTAGCTAGTTGTTGTTTTTGTTTTTATGTGGGGAGGGCTATCCAAAATCATTTGAATTATTAAGACAAGGAGGAAAATATAAAAATCAATGCCATCTTTTTCTATTCAAAATCAAAATGAGTCTAAGACTATTCGAAGGCATATACAGAGACTAGACTTGGTAGACATCATAGTATTGTGGTTAAGGGCGCAGACTAGAGCAAGACTGCTTGGATTCAAATCTCAACTCGCACCACTGTTTACCAGCTTTCTTGACTTGGAAAAGTGGCTTAACTTGTCTTTGTGCCAGTTTCCACAGATTACTAATCAAAAGGGGATAAAAGTATCTTCATCATATAGTTGTTGCAAGGATGAAGTGTCCCCACTTCAACTTAGCATTTAGAACAGCACCTGCTGTTTTGGAAGCACTTAACTGACAAAAGAGAGTCCTACTGGCTTCCAGTATCTTGTTTTAATATAAAGGTAAAGCCTTTGAGGGCCCACGGTCTCAATGTACATTGACTTCCAGAAAGACAAAGCAAGTACATCAGTGTGATATCCTTTCTAATCTTTGGGGAACTCTTATCTTTGCAAAGACCTTAATGATAATGAAGCTTCTTCAGTGTAGAGAGCCCACCTTTGTATCCTTAACAGGTTGTCATCAAGCTTCTGTAAATAAATTTGGAAAGCTCAGTACTTGGCAAGACAGCCCATGTTCTTTCTGAGCTCACTCTGTAATCACTTAAGTTTTCCTTCTGCATTATTTAGGAGGATACTCTAGTGCTTTTAGCTATTCAACTTATGAACTAGTTTCTAGAACCTTTATTATTAGGCCACATTCCTTTTTGTTCAGAGATCACACTCAGGTGGCTTATGGCATGGATATTAAGCTCATATACTGATTTTAAATAATTCTAATTAGTTGCCATCTTTTAAACACCAGCAAACTTTTAGAAATCTCTTAAAAAGTAGGACAGTTTTGCCTGCCTGTTTCCATGGCTACAAAATGCTATGGGAGACTCAGCCCTCTTTAGATTTTAGCATGCCTTTTCTAGTTGAACACATTCCCTATCTTGCAACACTGGTTCCTATAGTTAACCATTGATATAAACTCATTTCCCATATTCATCTTTCCCTTAAAATATAGCCTCAGAATTAAATAAAAATAAAACACTTTAGATAAGCTCAGAACAGTTTATGGGAAAATTTTCTCCCATTTTTCTGTAACATGATACTCAGCCAAATATTATTTCCATTTATTTTTTCTGTGGTATTTAGAAGTTAAAATTAACTTAAATCCATACTCTTATTAAATTATAAAGGCAATAAATTCTTATTACAAAAATGTCAAATAATACCAAAAATAAAGTATAAAATAAAAACCAAACTGCCCAAGTCTTTCATCAGTATATCCTCTGGAGATGATTATTTTCAAATGTCTACACTGTTGGAATATTTTTAGGATCTATTTATGCACTTATCAAGACATGCATATAAATCTAATAAACCATTTTATTCCCCCCTTAAGAATTACGTTGCTCTGTTATAGAGATCCTAGGATGTACCAAGCTTTGAAATGTAGAAGAGCAAATTATCTGAAACCATAGGAAAAGTATGACCTTCCCATGATCCAAAAGAGAAATGAGTAAACTGTAATTGAAAAAAAATCTAAAAAAGAAGACAAAAAAGAAAATTAAAACATTTCAGAGAGGTGGTCTTATGGGCATGTCACTTCCTAATCTGTGGAACTCTCTTTTTTTCCATATTATCTACTCCTGACTTTATACTCATCCTTAGAGAAAAATTAATGTCTATAAAAAGGAGTTGTTTTTAGCCCAGGAACTAGCCTGCCAATTCAGTACCTCTCTCCAACCAAGACTTGATTTCTCTCTATAAAAATACCTCAGTGGGTCTTTGGCACTCTGAATTTAGTATAGAAATAGGTATTTTAATTTCAATCACCCTTCAAGATCACACCACCTCTTGAGAGACACCTGTCCTTATTATTTCAAGTAATCTATATATATAAAAGGCTAAGCTATTGTCTGACCATCTAACCAGTAGCTATGATGCGTACTGACCACCAGGAGGCAGATGCTCAACACAGGAGTTGTCGAGCTTCGGTAACTTTGAAGTGGTGATTCTTGGGTGACACACCCCAGAATCAG
Source organism: Cnephaeus nilssonii (assembly GCF_951640355.1). Taxonomy (NCBI): domain Eukaryota; kingdom Metazoa; phylum Chordata; class Mammalia; order Chiroptera; family Vespertilionidae; genus Cnephaeus; species Cnephaeus nilssonii. Next base: position 27,785,391 of record NC_137089.1, on the reverse strand, counting down.
AGAGGAGGGAGCGTAATTCTTGGGTGTGTCACCCAAGAATAAGGTGACCAGATTTTAACATTGGTAAAGTGGGACACCATTGACCCCGGGGGGGGGGGGCGGTCTTTTTTTAAAAAATATATATTTTATTGATTTTTACAGAGAGGAAGAGAGAGGGATGGAGAGTTAGAAACATCGATGAGAGAGAAACATCGATCAGCTGCCTCTTGCACACCCCCTATTGGGGATGTGCCCGCAACCAAGGTACATGCCCTTGACCGAAATCGAACCTGGGACCCTTGAGTCTGCAGGCCGACGCTCTATCCACTGAGCCAAACTGGTTTCAGCCCGGGGGTGTTCTTGATTAAAAATTTGGTCTATATTATAATCGCTTTTGGTTTTTTAAATAAAAGGAAATTCACTTCTTAGATCATCGTTGAATTTGCATCCTTTTTTCTTACTCATTATGTTAAAAATCTAAAAAAAATAATTTAAAATTATATTATAAATTATTATATACATATTTCTTAAAAACACAGTAAGTAGGTACATAATTACATGAACATATTTTATTATTAGTTTATAAATTAAATTAATTTGATTGTTATAAAGTAACTATATTTTAAAAATTATTTTATAATCCTATATTTCTTTCTAAATAATAACAATACTAACTTGTATTATTTTTCCTCTGAATTTGCTGTAACGTAAGTCATAAGTGTCACTTTCAAGGCCGGCGCTAGACTTTTTGCCGCCACTATAAAATATAAATAATACAAGTACTGTCTGCTAAATTCAAGAAAATTTATGTATTTACGAAATAAATAAATACATTACTTACCTAAATTATCTGAATAGCTGATTTGTAATGACATCACTTGTTTAACTAGCTTACTAGCACGCAGTACGATGTGTATCGTCTGAGAGACAGTTACAAAATGTTTTCGTCGTTGCCAATCCCAAAAAATGCCATTGTTCATTAAGTCCAAACAATGGTGGTCGAATTCTAACAACTGATCAACAATGCGAACTTTGATAAGCAGTTCTCGATAATCAGTTCTCAACAATTATTTGTTATTATTAAAGTTTAACATTATAAAATTAACAAAAATAATATAAAACTCATATCCTGGCTAAATAGCCACATGGCCGCCGAAAACCGTATATTCCCTTCCCATTCTCCCGCCGTTCCCTAGCTTGTCGTGCATTCTTTCCAAAAATCGGGACTTTTTTAAAACGCTGCGGGACGTGGGACAAATTGTTAAAAATTGGGACTGTCCCACCAAAAGCGGGACGTCTGGTCACCTTACCCAAGAACCACCCTCTCGCAAACCGGGACTCCTTGGGGGATATAAGAGTTGCTTTAGGCCCGATCCCCGCAGGCCAGTCTGAGGTACCCCACCTGCTGGAGGGACCCTGTTCACGCTGGAGACCGCCTTCGAGCTGTGGCGCCACCCCAGGTGTGGCAGGCCAGGGAGGGACCATGGGAGATTGGCTCCAGGGCATGTCCGGCCCATCTCACCCAGTCCCACTCTGCTGGCCACCTTCTAAATAATTTTCTTTCAATGTGCATGAATCCATGGACTGGAGCTGTAGTTATTAGATAATTTTGAAACACACACTCACATACACACACACCCCTCCAAAGCACAAATATTTATTAAAAGACAGGACAATATAATATTACAAGACCAGAGGAGCTATATTCTTAATTGTCTCATAATTTTACAAGACTATTCTCCCCACAATGGAATTAGTTCTTCACACTAATAGGAGTAAACAGAATAGTACTACAGTCACTATCTTCCTTTCAAATTTGCTTCCATCCCAGGACTTGCAATGTACAAAACATGGTCCAATTACTGGGCCTTAAAGTCTTTTGTGTGTGTGTGTGTGTGTGTGTGTGTGTGTGTGTGTGTGTCACCAGTTAAAAGGTATTATTTTTTTTCTAGATTTTATTTATTTTTAATTTTTTATTTTTAAATTTTTTTATTGATTATGGTATCACATAATTGTCCTCATCCCCCCATTCCCACCCCAAACCCCTCCCCACATATGCCCCCACCCCCCTGTTGTCTGTGACCACTGGTTAGGCTTATATGCATGCATACAAGTCCTTTGGTTGATCTCTCCCCCTTTCCCCCACCCTCCCCTACCTTCCCTCTGAGGTTTAAGAGTCTGATCAATGTGCTTCCCTGTCTCGGGTTCTATTTTTGTTCATCCATTTATGTTGCTCATTATTTCCCCTAGATGCGTGAGATCATGTGATACAAAAATACACTTGTAAGAACTGAAAATGAGACCAGCCATAATGGTTATGCTGAGAGGCAAATGAATCAGTCTGTAGTGAGTTTCTTTCTGGGCCAACAGTTCTTTTGAGTCCTTATTTCAATGTCAAACAGTTTCTTATGTGTAGATGTCAGCATTGATATTTCAGTTCTGGATGGTGGACAAATGGTGGTGATGCAGGTCTGACGGTCTCTGGTTTGGTCCTGGGCATCCTTCAGCGATGCACACCTGCTGTCTGCTAGTATGGCAGGGTGTTGTCAGTGTCTTCCATCTCTGGACTGTTTCTCTTCTGTCTTCATGGCTGGAGCAGTCCTGTCAATTCCTCTCTGTTGCAGGAATCCACATAGTCCTGGAGTTGTTTTCTGAAAATATACAAACATATTCTCAACCAAAAGTTAATAAAGGAATATTTTCTATAACTTTGACTTGGGATCCTTTTTCATTTTTTGCCCAAATGATTTTCCTCTGGCTTGTTTTGACACCATGTGTGTTTTTCATTGGTGTCTTGCTGTTAGCATTACAAATGAAAGTTAATTTTCTATTACAAATTTTCTAGATGTAATTTACTTACAGGATATTTTTCCTTACATGAAAAATATCCTGTAAGTATATTTTTACTATCACCCCCCCTTTTTTATTTAAATATTAGGAGGCTTTTGGAAATTTATAATATAGCCTTGATAGATTTTACATTTTTATTTTTTGTGCTAAAATATGATTGCTTTAGGTTCATTACATGTTATGCAATTTTACCATGAGATGAATTGCCAATAAAGATTTTTGTTAATACTTTAGGAACAGCTTTTTGTACATTACAATCAATTTTTCTAGAATATTCGCTTATTTCAATTAGCCAATTTAAATTACTCTGAAAACTTTGACTACTATTCTGTCAAACTCAACACTCTACCAACAATCTTATTTTACCCTGTGTATATTAGTGGAAAGGATTATTTGCCTTCTTGAGTAGGCCCTGAGCATTCCTGGTACTAGGCTGGATTTGGATATCAAAAACCCGCTTCCCCTCACCATGGGTACAAGGCATCTCCAACAAGTCTTGTTGCAGTGAGAGGACAACTGCAGTTGGCCAAGTCTCTGTCTATTACCTGGGTCCCGATTAGAGCTGTGCATGGGAAGCGAAGCAGCCATGGGGCAAGAGACCTCCCTCAGAAGGGATGAAGGTTCAGGCCCCTGCAAAGTTGGGGGGGGGTAAGGGTCTGTGCACCACCTCTGTTGACCCCAAGTTTTCTCCTGATGGCCCCTCTGCGACTGTGCCTGTCTTAGGTTGTTCCTTCCCTGAGGAATCTTACCCGTCTCTGGCTAACCAGCCATCCTCCGGGGCCAAGCAGGATGATGTGAGGTTCAGTTCTGTATCCTTGGTAGTCTATGCCCCTGTGGCCTCCATGCCCAGCACCTGCCTTGGGATCCTCTTGCCTGTTGGCGAGGCCCCAGCACTGATCACATATCTTGGGGAACCCAGGTTTCTTCTCCAGGGATTGGGCCTTAAAGTCTTGATTAAATTTTTACCTAGGAACTTTATCACCCATATATGTATGTATTTTTTAAAGTTGTCCACAAAAATATGCACATACATACATACCATATGTACACACATTCTATATATGATGGCCATCTTATTCTTGGGAAGTTGGTATGTTTTCACCCTAAGTGTGATTTTTTTTAAAAAAGATAATTGTTAGTAAATGTGCTCTTTTTATGAAAAGTTGATCGTCAAAGTCAAGAGGGCCATTTTGGAATCAAGACTTATTTTTGAATCATTAGCTATCCCTTTTAACCAGCTTGAGGGCACTAGAAATCTTGACAAGGATGACCTCTATAATTTCACCTTTATTTTTACATATATTAAATGAGACTGGTCACTTGAGAGAAGCCCTGTTAGACTTCACTCCAAGGTGGCATTTTTCCAATAATAAAAATTAATATATTACAAGTTTTAAACCAGCTGTGATTTTAACTGTACTATCATCTATCACATATTTATCTGCCTTGTCTGCCAAGAAATCTTGTTAAGTTTTTGTCAAATTCTTTGGTGAAATCCAGATATATTACTAATGAAATTCATCTTATCTATGTATTTGTTAAACTTCTCATGAAAGGAAATGAAGTAAATTTGGCCCGATTTAAGGGACTCTTGTTAGCTCATAATGATCACCACTTCTCCACTTTAGAAGCATACACAAATCATCTGAATTGTTGTTCATCCCAACAGGATTTTTTTTTTCCTGAGACACACACAGTCTAGAATCCATGCCTATTCTGATTTCTAAGATTTCTAAGAGTATCTGCAGTAATTCTGGGACTACCTAAGCATTATATTTTTGGTATCACATCAGTTAATTATGTCTGTACTCCAAAATGCACTAGAGGTTATACTTATTCCAAAGAGCCAAATTCTCTAACACTGTATGATAAATCCAGAACTTTAATTTTCACCTATTCACATGTGTTCTATTTGTTCCAATTTGGTGATTGTTCTCCTTAATAAAGAATAAAGAGTGTATCAGTTAAGATGCTCTTGGTTGAATATAAGAGAAATTTTAACTCAAACTACCTGAGATAGTGAAGATATGTGTACCGGGCTTCAGGATTTGTTAATTTGTGATTCAACAGTGTTATCTTGGATGCTTGTCCTTTATATCTTTCCAAGCCCCTACTTATAGCATCAACATCATAATAAGCCTGATTCTGCTCATAGCTATGAGATGTCTGTGTTCCATGTTTTCTTATTCATATTACAGTGGAAAGATGTAAAGGGGGGGGGGGGGGAGAGAGAGAGAGAGAGAAAGAGAGAGAGGGGAGCAAGAAAGAAACTTCTAAGAAAGAATGTTAGACCTTCTAGAATAATTTGGTATCTATATGTCATGATCTTATTAATATATCAAAGTAGTTCAACCAGATTAAACTAATTGGGATATACCCAGAGAGCTAGAAATAGGGAGAATAAGCTTAGAGAAAGTATGATTCCATCCTAAAATTGGGATTTTGTTAGTAAGAAGGTGGGGAGAGATGACATAAATGCCTGGTTGGAAACCAAAAGTGTTCACTTTAGAAAATATAAATGAGAAATAGAGAGATTCTACTATTTATTTAATTTTAAAAATTTGTTCATTTTTAATGATATACTAGTGACCCCAAACTGTGGTTCTAGACCTTTCAAGTTATTTTTCCTACATTCAACATAATCTGAATATTTTTATCAACCATAACATATAAAGATGTCTCAACTTTTTCTAGACTTATATTCTAAGCATTATTCTTAGAGTTGAGTTCTAAATTTGTATTTGTGACCATTTAACAATGCATATGCAGTTGCAAATAAACTAATAATAACAATACTGTCCCGGAAGGCTAATGCCTTTCTCAAGGTCTTTGAATTTAGTTCATAACAGATGTCGATTAGAACATAGGTTTCTGCTGTCCTTGGCCATGACAATTCCCAGGAGTTACTGGTTACATTCCGAGTGGCCTTTAATGAAAGAAACCCATTCTTCTTATCCACCATGCACCACACCTCTTTCTTTGTGAAAAGTTCTACCCTTCCAATATCCTCTCTCTTTCAACACAGTGGGTGAGAAATTCCAAATTATGCATCATTCTGATGACCCAAATAGCATGATCACATTTTGTTCCCAAATATTATGATTTTGAGGAAATACAAGAAATTTTGGTTGAGTTGAATTTCATTTCTACTACTTACTTTAGCAAGTTACTTATCCTCAGAGAAGTGTGTTTTTTCTCTCATCTGCAAATAAAAAATATTACTTATCTGAAATGCTGATGTAATAATACTCAAGTGAGATTCAAATACATAAAGGACTTTGTACATAGTCGGTAGTCAATAAATGATAGCACTGAAGTGGTTGTTTTTACTGCTGTTACGAGTATCTACATATTTTAGCCAATATCCCTACAGACATTGAATTATTTCTCTATTTTTACTACCTTTGTTGATAAAGTTTCCTGTGCTATAATGCCCTTCCTATTATACTAGTATATGCTACTAGAAACGGCCTTAAGCCATCTTCCTAATTTCTTGTTTTCTTCAAACATAATTCATAATTTAAAGCTGCTATAACAAGTGCCTTGTCCAAGTTTAATTATCTATAACAATTTTCATTTTTTCATGTTTAATCATGCTATTCTTTATAAGAAACTCTACTACTAATAAGCAGGCATAAGTACAGCCTTAAAGTGAGTTTAGAGTTGTAAGTGGATTCATTCATCAAGATCTAATGAAAAAAAATCCTCAAACTGATAGCCCTTTCTTACCTCAACCACCACAAGATGAATGGGAGTAAAAATTAATCACATGGTCTATTTCAAGACATAATGACTAAAAAAAAAAAAAAAAAAAAAGACATAATGACTATGGGATGATGGGAGAGGTTATATCTTCAATCAATGGCAAATTCAAAAGTCATCAAAATTAGTTAAGATCACCAAAAATGTGCCTTCCCTTTTCTCCCTTAAAACTACAAGGAAAACAAACTATCTTTAGTCTGCAAGTGAAACTGAAGTATCTTGTATCATACAAAATATAATTTGGCAGATTAGAAAGGGTGGATGGAAGATAACTTAGCAGAGCAGAGAAAGTAGGAACAAAATAGGATACCAATGAGAAACAAGCTGATTGCCCCCCAGAAAACAATGGAACCTTGGGGAATAGGGGCAGGTTGGCGTAAAGAAGGTGGTGGTGATGAGGTTGAGCTATGTCTAGGAAACTGTCATTTTCATTCCTAACCTGTACAGATAAATGACTACCCTTTGTTCCTCTCCATAGAAGAATGGAGATACATTCTGGAGAAAATAAACTAGGAAATTTCTTGACTTGAGGAAACAAAGCCCAAAAAAAGGTGAGCGATAAAGTTTCAGATAGAAAACAGAAGGTTGAAGTCATAGGATAGAGCCTAAAAGGACGGGCTCTCAGATTCCGTCCCTTCACCTTACTCACAGGAGATTGAGGTCCTTCTCTGAAGATCCTAAACTACCCATATAAGAGGCCTATTAATTCAGAAATTTGAGAAAAGTCCTTTTTAAAAAAAAATGCCAGCTGTCCACTTGATTGACTACTAATTGCAAAGCTCTGACCACTCACTGAGTTTCTGCTAAAATAATAATAATAAAGGTGTGTGTTTTTTTTAAGGGCTCAAAGTTAAAAAAAAAATGATGCTAAGTTTTCAATGTAAAATACAGAGAGCAAAAACAAAAAATAAATTAAAAATTTCAGAACTATGTTTAAGTGATAGCTCATATGTCAACAACATAGAGATATTATATTAATGAAACAAAAAAAGATGTTAGAAGTAAAAGCTCTTATAAAAATTAATTCCTAAAGAAAAGAATATTATATAGACTTTTTTTTTTTCAAAATCAGTAAAAGGATTAAAAGAAATACCAAAAAAAATATGCCAAAAAATGGAACCAAAAAGCAGATGTAGACAACAGGGGAGAAAAAAATGAGTATATTAAAAAAACAATTTATCAAGTCCCAAAGTACAACTAATAAGCATCAAAGAAATAAAATGCCCAGAATGTAGTATGGAGAAAATTCACAAATAAATAACAAAATAAAATATATCTGAAGGCCCTGAGTCTCCAGGTTGAAAGAATCCACAAAATTTAAAACAAAATAAAATTTTAAAAGTCACAGATCAGGACAATTAATTGGGAGATTTCAAAAACCAAGGTTAAAGAAGAGATCCAGAAGCTACTAGAGAGGAAGTACATAAGAGCTTATCACATACAAAGGTTCAGGAATTTGCATACAAAGACATTTGTATAAGAACAACCTAATACGAATGACAATAAAAACTGAAAGTTAATACACTAGTGCTTTCAAAATTCTGAGTTAAAATAAATGTCCAACAAGAATTCTATTCCCATCAGTATTGCCAGCTAAGAGAAAGAGTAGAATAAAAATATTTTCAGAGGAGTGAAGTATCAAAATATTACTTCCTTGTGCTCTTTCTCAAATACCTACTTGACAGAATATTTCAACATAATAATCAAGTACATCGAGAAAAAAGATATGAGATCCTAGAAATAGGCAACTCAAAACAGGTAAAAAGTAGAAAGCCATTCCTAGGATACTGGTGAGGCAAAGTTCCAGAACCACAGCTATGTATGGGAGGCATAGACTAAACCAGATCCAGATTGGACAGATAAAAGAGGATTCCAGAATATACCTCTAGGAAAAAATGGAACTGATAGATTCTGTAGCTGTTGGAACTTTGTGAAATCTTCTACTGAAAGATATTTTGCAGAGCTTATTTCAGATGTTGGAAGATTTAGCCAAATGTTCACACATGAGAAAATTATGCAATAACAAATGAGGGAGGAGTTTGGGAAGCTATTCAAGAGAAGAAAAAAAGTCTTATCTTAGAGACTTCTTGATTCAGCAATACAAAACAAATGTGTGCATAGTCATAGTAACAAAAATATGGAATACAAATCCTATATAATAAAAGGCTAATATGCAAATCAACCAAACAGCAGAACAACCGGTCGCTATGATGCACACTGACCACCAGGGGGCAGACGCTCAACGCAGGAGCTGCCCCTGGTGGTCAGTGCGCTCCCACAGGGGGAGCGCCGCTCAGCCAGAAGCTGGACTCACGGCAGGCGAGTGCAGCAGGTGTGCTAGGAGCCTCTCCCACCTCTGCGGGCGCACTAAACCAGCAGTTGGACACCCCCCAAGGGCTCCCAGATTGTGAGAGGGTGCAGGCTAGGCTAAGGGAACACCCCCCGCCCCCCACGAGTGCACAAATTTTGTGCACCGGGCCTCTAGTTTAATCAATATTTTTAAATGCACTTATTTGAAAAATGGCAAGAAAGCAAGGTGAAGAATTAAAATCCTCATCTTTTTAAGTATCATATAAGTAGTTACTTTTAAACTCACTGAATCAAGAGATAGCGGTATACAGATTTTAACTTGAAATGTAGAACTAAAAAGAAAATCACTTAAACCTACAAATGTAAATGATATTCTTCAATTTATACATTTTCATGAAATTATTTGTCAACACAAGTGGGAAAAGCAATAATAATATAGTATGTTACTGTTTTAAAAACACAAACTTTCTATATGATATGTATGTACATGTGTCTGTATACAAAGAAAAATCTAGAAAGCCACGTAGAAGATCATCAACACTACTTACCAATAGGAGAAAAAAAACAGAACAACTTTCAGATGGGACTTTAGAGTGACTGTCTTACTGTTGTAGTTGGAATTTTTATTGGACCTCATAGAAAAAAAATAAGGAGAGGAAGCAAATAACAGGGCAGAACCGTCCAAACAGTAGAGAGGGCATATCGATCCTGCGGCACAGAGCATGACAGATGAGTTACCTTTGAATTCTGACAAATTTAAAGAGGAGACTTGACATTATCCAGCAGTTGTGCTGAATAAGGCTCAAATGCAAAAACAGCAATAGTGTCTCCTATTAAAGTTCATACATCTTTATTGCGTTCCCACAGCTCAGGGGCTGTGTTGGATGCTAAAGAGAGACAGTCACAACTTGATCTCTGTTCTAAGGTATCCAAAGGCGGATTGGGAGAAGTGGACTCATGAACAAATATAATGCCAGGTCATTCTATTCTCTGCAACTGCTTTATGAGTAGGAGAGATATAGGATATATTTCACAGTGATAACATCCTATATTGATTAAGCACATTCCATGAAACACTCTTTTAAGTGCTTGAGCATAATTATTGTATTTATCTCTGTAACAGTCCTCAGAGGTAAAAACTTTGCTATTCATATTCTAGGTTACAAAACTGAGGTTTATAGATGTTGAATAACTCACCCAAGGTTATACTACAATAAATGCTGAAATCAAGACCTAACCTTTAGCAAGTTTGACTCAGAAGCCATAATCTCAAACATTATACTCTACCTCGACTGTCTCACAGTTCCCAAAAACATTTTTAAATACACAGAACTTTTTTTTATTATGTCTGTGCTATGGCAAAGGGAAAAATATTATTAAATCCATTTTAAAAATCCAAAACAAAACAAATCATGAGCTTCAGGACTGAAAAAGTCACTCAAGCAAGGATGGAAGTTGGGGTTATAAAACCAGACCTCTGGCCTCAAGTCTCCTTTTCTTCCAATTGCCCTAATCTACCTCCCTCACAGGCAGGTATCATAAGTCTGTCCTCCCCCATTTAACTAAAGACTCAAGAGTTTATTTTTCTTTCTAAGCTAAAAATAGGAGTTTGATTCCAAATATAAGGTTTTCCAACACGGTTGATATCCTCAGCAAAATTGTCTTTGTGCCTTCAGTAGATGTAGATCTGAGGGCTTCTGGAGAAGCCTGGAAGGGGTTGTTTTGAAAGAAAGGATAAACTTAGGTGCTGAGCCATATGGCCTGTGCTTTCTGACCCAGCACATGGGAAATGGCCAGCCTGAAGCGTGTCACAGGGGCAAAAAGGAAAACATAAATAATGTCACCCATAATGTAATATGGTTCAGAGGAAGAAATGGGGTCAAGTCATTAAAGAGAAGATGAGATCATTATGCTTTAACAAGGCAAGCTGCGGCCAGGGGAAGGCAGCAGTGAAAAGTGGACTGGGACACTGAAAGCCAGTATATGAAGACCAGGGGGAATACAGAGCTTTCTAATCGAAACCATACTCCCAGCTCCGGAAATGAAGGCTGGGCTCTCAAACAGTAATGCAAGAAGGGTGAATGAGATTACAGAGATAGAAAACTGACTGAAGGAGTTGTAAATACAGTGAGGGACAGAGAACGGCACGTGGCCTGAAGAAGCACCCTGTGTTGGGGAAATAGGAGACAGCTTTGAAACAAGGCTGAAGAAAGGCAAAATGGCATCTGAATAGTCAACACCAGAAATTCAAGATCCAGATTTGAAGCCTGTAGGAGACAATCATACTGGGAAGGAAATGTCAACTCACAGGGGGAAAAGAGGAAGAGGTTAATAGCAAAAATATTTCAAGTGAAACAATATTTCAGTTTGCCTCTGAGGGTGTTGAAGTGTGTGGAAATCACATGTGCTCGTGTGAAACTCAAAACCCTCTTGATGTTCTGCCTGGAGAATTCTGTATTTCCTTGTTTTGACCTACAGCCATGAAAACTGTCCTAGGGCCTTGGGCTGAGGGCTCAAGAGGACTCAGGTTTCCCTAAAAGCCTTTATAACTTTCAAAGAACCTACTGTATTTCAAAGGCCTCCCACCACCCACCCCTTGCCTTCCACCACCACACCACTTCCAACACCAGCCCTGTCGTGATAGGCACCTCTTCCTTGATGTGGAGAAGTAAGAGCATGTTTGGTAAAACGTTTTCGGGGAGATGAGACCCCTTTTCTAGTGAGCCGATTGATTTCATGGGACAAGCATGGACAGAATCTATAATGAAAGATAACATCACTGGCCAAACCACTGCAGGACCAGTGGATTTGAGATTCTTAGCGATGGAAACCAATTTAAAAATAAAATATGTATAGTCACAGCCGTGCTCCCAAAAGATAAGTTTAGCTAGGTATTTGCTTGACTTGCTTTTCCTACCAGCTCAACCCAGAGCCAGATTTTTTAGGTTTGGAGTCTTTCTTACCTTCCCCTAATCACTCAATGGCAGAATAACTAGGCAAATAAAACTTTCTTTTAAAGGTAAAGTTGGGATGAAAGGAAATCATTAGAATTGTTTGAGACTCTCTACTGGTCATTTTGAGACTTTTACAAATTCCTGTTTTTTCACTCATTTCCCCATTTTTTTCATCAGTTATTAATGAAATGAATAAGTTCTGTGCTGAGTTCTGGGCATGTGGTAGTAAAGACAGACACATTTGCTGTCAAGTTACAATTCAGAAGGGGAGACAGACTCATAGCTAATGGCTTAATTAGAGTAGATCAAGTACTATTAGGAAAACTTAGGTTATCTTAGAAGAGCATATACTAGGAGACATGGTCTCCTGGTTAACTGGAACAGACCTTCCAGAGCATTCCATGTATAGTAGTATTATTTCACATTACTACAGTTGGCTTCTAGAAACATTAAGTATATTTACTAGCACAAATGCAGATATTTGTATATATTTCAAGCCCCTTAATTATAGATCTTTTATGCCCTATGACTAGTCACAAAGAGCTTGAATCTGATAAAACACGATCTGGTTTTATGTTTAGAATCTCACCCCCTGTAGATGATGATTTACTGGAAACAGAAGGCCCTGTTATCACATTAGTACCCCTGAGCTTCTAGCAGAGTGTCTGGTACAGAGAAGACACTGGATAAATGTTGAATTCATGAATGGAGTGGACCAGGCTTCCATTTTCTGCCATCCCTGGGGATTTGAATTTCAGCTCTTAGAGATCTATGTGCTGTCTGAATCATCTTCCCTTTCCATCTCCCTGCTTTCTCCTTCACTCTAAAGTCCAATCTTCTTTTTTTAATCAGTGAATAAACTAAACAACAGGAGACTTAACTTCCTATACAATTTTTGTCAAGTCAATTAACTCAGTTTCTCTATCTATTAGAATGATCTTTAAAAAAAAAAAAAGAATCATCTAGAAGGATGCTTGGAAATAGAGAAATAGAGTGAGATGGATGGAATTGACGGATATTTCAATGGTAAAATTGATAATACTTGGTTTTTAAAAAATTATATAAATAGGATAGATGAGAGAGGAATATAAAGATGTCTTCTAAGGTCTGGCCAGTACAACTACATGAGGCTTAGTTTTAGGAAGAAAAACAGAAGTTCTGTGTCTGAATTGTTTGTTTATTGGATCATTGATATGTTCAAAAATAGAACGTTGAATAATTGTTGAGATATATGGATTTGGAGAACAGAGGAGAAATCCAGGCTGGATACATAAAACTGAAATTCTTTCAGGAAAGAATAACAGTTCCAATGATGAGGTTGCAGATTTTGAAAACCATGATAATATTAACTAATAGTTATTGAATAATTACAATATGCCAGGCATTATGCCAAGCATTTTACATTGACTATGTCATTTAATACTCAACAATTTCAGTTCTATTTTGAAGATGGGGAAGTATAGGCAGAGACAGATTAAGTAAACTGCCCAAGTGAAATAGATGATACAATTGAAGCCAGCATTTGGATAGAAAGCTGTTCACAGTGATAGATGTATGCATCCCTGAGAGAGATACTGAGATATCTGATAATATCTGATAATATCTGATACTGAGATATTTCTTCAAAGTAGAAATCCCACTTTAGCCACAGATCTCTTTGAATACCCTCAACACATCAAATTCTTGGCTGGTGATTGTATACAAATTTGTTTCTTTGGGTGTCTATATTAATGTGTGTTTGCCATTAAGTACTGGTGCTTCTAGATTTTTAATAACATTTTTATGACAGAACCAACAAATGATCACTGTAGACAAATACCAAATTCAGATAAGCATGAAGAGGAATAAAAAGCCTATATTCTCACCACCAAAAATGGAAAAAATAATTATTCATATTTTAATGCATTCTAACAGGCATATGTTTACACACACATATATATATTTATATCAAATGTAGGACAATGTGTACATATTGATTATAATCTCTTTAAGGTAATACATTGCAAGCATCTTTCAATTATTAAGGTATATGTTATGTCACTTGTTAAGCAAGTCAAGAGTCTGTTTCTGTGATCATAATAGTTTCCTCTTGTCATATGTTGATGTGCCTAGTTTATCTCTTAGAGGTATTTTCTAATAGTTGGTGATGAGGGGGCTCTCTGTACATTTTATGTGTATGGGGGGGGGGGAGTAAAGCGTAGCTGTCATTTTATGTCATACTCATGTTCTACTTACCTCTAGGCGCAATTCCTAGAGAGGTCATATACCTTTATTTTCTTCTTGGTTTCCTCTCTAGTTTCACCCTTTCCCCTTCCCATAACCTCTGACTTCTTTGTTTCCAGTGTCACTGCTGATGGTTTGTAACGTTGGTGGCAAAGGAAAGGGAGCGTTTATTATTATTTTCCCTAAGGCCCTGCTTTGTGTTGCTGTGTTTTCAGAATTGAGCTTTATGTATATTTTGTTAAATTCCCCAAAGTCCTCTAGACACCAAGGACTAGAAAATGAAAAATGACTATTATTGTTACCCTATTTTGCCCAGGATCCTGAGACGCCACATGTTTCTGGCTTCCCAGACAGACTTCACACTCCTCCTTCACTGGCCATGAGCTGAAGGCCAAGAAGAGCTGTGTACTCCTTTATAACAATCACAGAGGCACACATGGCCCTGGGAGTGGGGGGTGGTGTGTCGGGGGTGGGAGCGGAGGCAGGAAAGAAACTTATAAAAATTACTTTAATGCACACATGGCTTTCCAGTTTTTGCAAAGTTGGAGTTGTAGTCTATTCTGAAAGCCATAAACATTCAAGAAAATAAGGGAAAATCTCAGTCAATTCAGCCAAAATAATTTGTTTCCTCAATACCAAACATTGACATTTTGATAGAATCCAGGCAGTGAGCTCATTTATTTACTTCTCATACAGATGTGTGTCATGCAGATCCAAACCCTGATGTTTCTTACTTTATTTTTTTTTTATCTAAACTCCATCCACAAATAATTATTAGGAATCCATTGTGTATAAGAACGTGTACTAGGTATTGTGAAAATATGTGAAAGGTGGGTTGGTGTGGTGGAAAAAAAACAAACGTGAAAACAAAGACTTTCTTTTGCTCCTTAAAAGTGATGATACTGTAGACAAGTCCATTATTTCTCGGATCTCCATTCCCCCACCTGTAGAATAACTATCTTGCCTCCTCACAGGGCTGTTGTGAAAAGGGAACATGTGGATGTGTGTTCAAGAACTTAAACACTGTGGTGTGCACACAAGTGATAATGTTTGCCAATTACTTGTAAAATGTTCTCCCTTAACCTCCAGGAGGAGCTTATAGCCTAGTCAGAGGAATCAGAGATACACACTTTCAAGAATTTAATAACAATAATAGAGTTAAATAATACCAGACAGAGATTCAAACGATGTTGCAAGACAATGCATGATTAATTGCCAAACAGTGGAGATGTGAACGGAGAGAGAGATTCCAGTGTGGGCTGCAATCATCAGGGGACAAATGAAAGGACCGCCATGAGGGCTCAGCTCAGCATCCAGATGAGGAGTCTGTAGAAGGTCCAGTTAGCATAGGAGTGTCATATTTTAAAATAAAATTTCTAACATTCTGATGAACAGCCTTAACGTTTTGCACTCGGATGTCGAGTGTGACTCGACACGGTTAGCATTAGAATAAAGGAATCGAGAAAAAAGCAAGCGAGTGCAAAGGGTTAATACACAAAAACAATTATTACAATTTCAGATCTTTGACTATGAGTGTTGAAAAGGGGTAGTTATTCATAAAAAAAGAGAAGAGACTAAGGAATCAGATGAAATAGTTCAAAGGCTAACTGCCCCTTCCTTCTTGCATTTCTGACCGTTTGGTTATTATTGTGCCTCTCGGGGCTGTAGTCTCCTGAAGCCTGAGAGTAACACATAACTCATAGGCTATTAAGGGTTAGTGGAGCCCTGGCTGAGTAGCTCAGTTGGTTGGGGTGTTGTCTTGTGCACCAAAAAGGCTGTGGGTTCCATTCCCAATCAGGGCACATGTTCAGTCCCCAGGCCGGTTGCATATGGGAGGCAACCGATTGATGTTTTTTTTTTTTTCTCTCTCTCTCCCTTTCTTTCTCTAAAATTAGTAAAAAACATATTCTCGGGTGAGGATTTTTAAAAAAAGTTAGTGGAGTTAACTAGGCAGAGGCTGAGTTTTATGTGGAGGTGGGTGGGAATATGCCAAAGAAAGGGAATGGCATGCCCAAAGGCCCTCAAGAGAGAACCAGTTTTGAGCATTGGATAGAGAGGAAGCCAATGTGTCTACAGCTTAGTGGGTGGGTAGTTGCCTCTGGAGGGATAGGAAACAACCAGGGACCTCACAGAGCACACTGGATATTACAGACTAGATCCTAATGATAGTTTAGAAGCCAACCCATTGTTGTAAAAGTATGAGGCGCTGGTGGCAATGGGGAAGGATCTGTTTGCAAACACGGCAGAGTGCTTTTACTCTCTGAATATATCAATAATTTGAAATATAAAAAAATCCAAATAAATACGTTTGTATGAAAAGAAACTCCAGTTTTTTATTCTACTGCCGCGCTTTGTAAAATCTGGGGTATTTAAAAAATTAAATCCTGAGTAGAATAACGGAATCGAGAAAAAAGCAAGCGAGTGCAAAGGGTTAATAACAATGAGAGTCCCTGACAGAATCCCTTAGCAGACCAGTCACATGAAGAAGCAGGGATTTAGAAAAGGCGATGTTATGTCTGGAAGCAGATGCCAGCTTCCTCATAATCAGAAGTGCATGAATCAGGCAGCAGACGTTAAGCTTTGTGCTGTTTATTGCAGAGTCTTCATTTTTAAGACAGCGTTTTGCACGTTAACAAAACAAAAAAAAATTAATGTTTTTTTTTTTTAAAGCAGGTGAGATTATTTCAGTTTTGTTCTCCTCTCTAGCTAGCTGTCTCACACACATTCCCTGTTATGTCCTAGCAGGATTTGGTATAATCATCTAGGAGATTAATGAAGACTTTTAAATGAAGGAAGAATTATTGCCCACATCATCAAATCATATGCCTCTTCACTTGTCTTTACTTTTCATTCTCTTCTGATAGCTTGGGGCAAAATGCGTTATATAACAATAAAGTAAAAATCAAAAGGGAACAACATACAGAGGAAAGATCTTATCCAAGGTCGTGCCTGTCATCTGTCAAAGATGCAATGTTATGCGTGCACAAGCCGAATCAGGAAGAAAATTCAAATTGTGAGATGTCATAGCACAGGTGGTACTGGGGTGGGGGAAAATGTAAAACATGGAGAAATATTCATACATATTAAGTATGACATCATTATCAAACTTTCCGTTTTGTTGTTGTTGTTTGTTGTTGTTTCATAGGCACAAACTTTGGAGTTACCCCTGACTGCCAAAGCCCTTATTCAGCGTGGATGGCTTAATGCTTGGGAACTGGAGTAAATGTCTTCAGTTCTAAGTCATTGTTTTGAGCCCTTTTTCTTTCCACATATAAAGACTTGTATTAAGATTTTAAATTTCCTCTCCAAAACTTCCAGCAGTAGAGATTGCCCAATGCACTCATCATGGAGCATGCAGTATGCATGGTGGTTAGAGATGTGGAATGTGGTGCCCCAGTGCCTCCATGGGAATCCTCCTTCTGCAATTGACTGTGTGGGGTGACATCATGACAAACGCTTAAACTCTCTGCACCTCAGTTCCTTTTCTGTAAAATATGAGAATAATAATAATAGTACTTGTTGCAAAGGGTTAGTGCATTACATCTGCTGGTATGTATAAAGAGCTTAGCATAGTGCCCAGCATCGAATAAGCTGCTGCTGCTGCTGCTGCTTCTTCTTCTTCTTCTTCTTCTTATTATTATTATTATTATTACCATGGCTGAGCTGAATTGTTCTTGAATATGGGGTATTTGAGATCACCAAATGCATTTGCAAATGAACACATTTTATCACTGATGAATCTGGACTCCAGAGCAGTGAGGTCTTCTTTTCAAGTTCACTGCTGAAGTAAGGAAACTCATGACACCTGGGTCCCCAGGCTACTGCTCTTTCTCCTCTTTATCAGTCTTTCAGATGGGAAACCTTTGTCATGAGATTCTCTTGATGAGATTTAGAAATGTGTAGCTATTCATGATTTTTAAAACATTGGTCAAAGTTTGAGATCAACAATGATTACAAATATCTTTGCCCACTTTTTATGTGGCAGGTGCTCTAAGTGAATTATCCAAAATCGTACATGGTGTGAGTTGCTTCCTATGATATAAATGCATGAAGTGAGATTTCAGGTCAAGGACCACATAATGGAACTAGAATCTAGACCTTTTCTAATACACCTTCCAAACTGACAGAATTAAGGGAGTGGGAGTGAGCCTATTGTTTGAACTGCTGGCTTATTTCTTGCCACATTTCTTTATCGTGTTATAGAGGACTTAAAAAATATCTGCCTTGGATTTTAAGGCATTAATAAAAGGAGAAGCCTAATGGTTCCAGAATCAAAGCCACTCAAAGAAGTAAACTGTGGCAGGAGGTCAGAGTCAGGTATTCTGTGATCTGAAATGTGCACTTTTGTGGCAGGTTTTATGTACTCTGTTTCCTTGCAGGTTTCATGTATTCTTCATGTTGGGCTCTGACCTGCTGAGTCACCTGTCAGTTGGCAAATTCAAGTGTCTCCTGCTACACACACACTTATCTATAAGCCACAGCTTTCCTCATTCAGGTTAGACCACATCATTGACAGCATATGTACCCACTCAACATTCAAGTCAGATTTTTCTAAGAGAAACTTTAAATATTTACTCATTAAATATGCTAATCTACTCCTAAAATAGAAAATTTTGCTGGGGCTCTTGATTTTACTTCTTTTATCTTTACACTGTTTTAAAAAAGTTGTAAACTTTGTCTTTTTTTCCCATTAAATAGTGGATCTAAGTTCAAAATTATGATCAATACTAGAGGCCCGGTGCATGAAATTCATGCACGGGGGTGGGAGGGGGGGTGTCCCTCAGCCCAGCCTGTACTTCTCCAATCTGGGACCCCTCGAGGGATGACATCCCTCTCACAATCCAGGACTGCTGGCTCCCAACTGCTCGCCTGCCTGCCTTCCTGATTTCCCCTAACCACTTCTGCCTGCCAGCCTGATCACCCCCTAACCACTCCCCTGTCAGCATGATTGATGCCTAACTGCTCCCCTGCCAGCCTGGTCACCCCTAACTGCCTTCCCCTGCAGGCCTGGTCATGCCTAACTACCCTCCCCTGCAGGCCTGGCCACCCCTAAATGCCCTCCCCTGCAGGCCTGGTCACCCCAACTCCCTCCTCTGCTGGCCTGATCACCCCTAACTGCCCTCCCCTGCAGGCTTGATTGCCCCCAACTGCCCTCCCTTGCAGGCCTGGTCCCTCCCAACTACCCTCCCCTGCTGGCCATCTTGTGGTGGCCATCTTGTGTCCACATGGGGGAAGCCATCTTTGACCACATGGGGCAGCCATCTTGTGTGTTGGAGTGATGGTCAATTTGCATATTACTCTTTTATTAGATAGGCTAGTAAATTTGAGATAGGGAGATAGATGGACAAATAGGAACAGCAGTAGGGGTGTGATCTTTCTGGTCATGATCCTAAGTGAGATACAATGATTTGGAAACAGTATATGAGATTAAAGGGGCTATGAAAATGTCTTCTTTCTTTGGTTGATTTCATGACAACTGCAGAAAGAAATTCACAACAGGTAATTTGGAATCTCACCAAATTTATAGCTTACCATAAACATATTGGCTTCAAAAATCTTGGGTATAATAAATCCTCAATGTAGGAATAATGGTTAGACATTCAAATTGTTAATTAAGCAGATTTGAAGGTAAAGTTAAAACTACTATCAATGAAGTATGCAAGAGATAGAAGTCCAGATTAAATGACTGGGGGGTGGGAGGAGTTTGTTCTTTTAGCTACACAATGATGCAAAGAAAACACCCCTGCATGCTTTAAACCCTATTCCCTTCTCTTATCCAGCACCAGTGGATAAAGTGTTTAAGAAACCTACATTAAATCAATTACCACAGAGGTCAAAAGACTTCTCAATTTATTTCATCAGGATAGGAAAAAAATACAAGGTTACAGGACAGATGCTGGGTGTAGAAATAAACTCAAATGTAAAAGGTGTACAGTTGGTGATTTCTTTCAACTCTTCTTTCTCTCCTTTACTTTCTATATTGGTATGCCCTGGAGTTTGCTTCTTAAACTTTTTGTCTCTTCCAAAAGACTTCTTTGGGTTTCCCTGGGTGCCAACTTTATGCTGTTGACTCACAAGTCTATAACTCTCATTGTTGCTTTTGTTCTTGATCTGTTTGAATAACTGGGCATATCTATCGGGATGCTGCACCTTTACCTCAAACTCACCATGCTCTATGCTATATTACATTATTTCTTTCTAACAGTCATAGGATCATAAAACTGTGATCACATCACTACTTTATTTAAAATTCTCCTGTGATGTCTGGCCGGTGTTGCTCAGTGGTTGAGTATCAACCTCTAAACGAGGAGGTCACAGTTCAATTCCCCATCAAGGCACATGCCTGGTTTCAGGCTCAGTCCCAGTGTGGGTTGTGCAGGAGGCAGCCGATCAATGATTCCCTCTTATCATTGATGTTCCTCTCTCTCTCTCTTAAAAAAAAAAAAAAATATATATATATATATATATATATATATATATATATATATATATATATATATATATTATTTTATATATATATATATATAATTGATTTCAGAGAGGAAAGAAGAGGAAGAGAGAGAGAGATCAATGATGAGAGGGAATCATTGATTGGCTTACCTCCGCATGCCCCCCACTGAGGATTGAGCCTGAAACCCAGGCATGTGCCCCTGACTGGAATCGAACCTGGGACCCTTCAGTCCGCAGGCCAATGCTCTATCCACTGAGCCAAACCAGGTAGGGCTCAATAAAAATATATTTTTAAAAAAATTCTTCCATGAATTCACAATGCTTTTAGAATAAAAAGTCCAACTCTTTGCCATGGCCAACAAGACCCTGCAGAGTCTAACCTTATCCTATCTCTCTAAGCCTATCTCCTACTCTTTCTTCAGTAACTTCCCTCCTATCTTGAAAGCTTTATTTCTGTTTCAATCATGCCAAAGCCTGTTCTGCCTCTAGGCCTTTGGATTACTTTTCTATTTTGCTGGATTTTTGTTTGTTTTTACATTAATTGGTAGTCAGAGAAAAAACGATAATTATAGTAACACTAGAGGCCCAGTACATGAAATTTGTGCATGGAGGGTCGGTGTCCCTCATCCCAGCCTGCACCCTCTCCAATCTGGGACCCCTCGATGAATGTCTGACTGTCCGTTTAGGCCCGATCCAATGGTGGGATCAGGCTTAAATTGGCAGTCAGACATCCCTCTCACAATCCAGGACTGCTGGCTCCCAACCGCTTGCCTGCCTACCTGATTGCCCCTAAACACTTCTGCCTGCAAGCCTGATCACCCCCTAACCACTCCCCTGCCAACCTGATCGATGCCTGACTGCTCCCCTGCCGGCCTGATTGCTTATAACTGCCCTCCCCTGAAGCCCTGGTCCCCCCCAACTCCCATCCCCTGCAGGCCTGGTTGTCCCCAACTGCCTTCCCTTGCAGGCCTGGTCCCTCCCAACTGCCCTCCCCTGCTGGCCATCTTATGGCAGCCATCTTGTGTCCACTTGGGCGTGGCCATCTTTGACCACATGGGGGTGGCCATCTTGTATGTTGGAGTGATGGTCAATTTGCATATTACCTCTTTATTATATAGGATTAGTGAAAGCAAGTAGGCTATATAAAGAACCATATGATAAACCGTGTACTTCTCTAGTGTATAACAAAGCAAAGGTCTTATGAATTTCATGTTGTGACTATTATCACTGTCAATACGGGAAAATTTCTTGAGGTCAGGAGTTAAAATGCAACATTGGTAATGTCCCGCTTTGTCCTAGTGAATGTCTTTGCTGTGAAGTCTATTTTATCTGATAGCAATTGACCTCTAGAGTCACTCCAACTATTTTTAACAATGTTTGCAAAATATATATGTATTCCACTATCTATCAAGCCCAAGTCAGTGAGATTTTTAAACTTTTTTATTGTATTTTTTAGTTCTATAATTTCCATATAGTTATTTTTATATGCCCTATATCAGGGGCAAGATATTCTTTTTTTTCTTTTTTTTTCAAATGCTCATTGGAGCACTTTTACAACTGTTGCTTTGAAATCCTTGTCCAATCATTTCAACCTGTGATTCATTTCAGTGTTGTAATCTCTTGTCTTTTCTCTCTCGTATTGTGAATTCCCTGTTTCTTGGTGGGAGGGATGATTTATATCGTACCCTGGACATTTTGGGTATTCTGTGAGGAGACCCTGGGCCATATTTAAATCTTCCATTGTAGCAGCAGTCACTCTGTTGAGGTTTAGCACACTTCTGTGGTTCTGATGCCAATTTAGTTTTCAGAGCCCTTGAAGTGCTCCTCTGTTCTAGGTGGCACTGAATCTCTGGCGTGGTTTCTACTGGGGCTATCTATGGGGATAGATTGTGCTTCATTGGACCTAGGACCACTAGTCTGGGCCAGTGGGGGTGGGGTGGAGGCTGTTATCCAGGCCATCTGTGCTGATGGGGATCCTGCTTGGTCACTACTGGTGACACACCCTTGGATGAGGAAGGAATCTCCCTAGGCTGCTTGGTGGGGGCCGAGCCCTTGGGCTGCTCTCCTGACTGACTGGAGTCATGGGGCTTCCACCTGATCTGCTGGATTGTCAGGCGAGAAAAGAGTCTACCTGACCCACCTTCTGCTGGGTAGAGAGCCAGGCGATGCCAGGACTGTGACTCCTTCCACCACCAGGTGAACCATCGTGCTTTTCCTTAAGTCCTGGGGGCCCCAATCAGTCCACCTTCTTAGGTCTCCTGTGGTTACCTGCTGCACTATTTCCAGGTCTTTTTAGTTGTACTTAGCAAGGAGAGGCAGGGAGAAGTGAATCTATGCCATTTATCCCCAAAATCTGGAGCCTCAAAATGATACTTTAATGACATCACTTGGAGTAAGCAGAGACTTCATATTTTATTTCCCATGCATCAGCATTTTGTTAGTCGGGATTGAAATGTATCTTTTCTTGCACCAAATCTCATAAATTTGTCTTTTAGTTTTAGATGGTTCAAAGTTTAAATGTGTTAACTAGTAAGTCCATGTAGCATAGTACATAGATTGTATACTTTGGAGGCAGACCATCAAAGTTGCTATTTCTGATACGCCATAGCCATATTTTCTTGGGTATTCACTTAGCCTTTATGTTCTCATTTTCATCGGATATTAAATGAGAAAATAACCATCATAAAAAATTACTATTGTGATTACTTGAGATCATGCACAGCCAGCCAGATAGTAGATAGGCATTCAAGAAATGCTAATTCTTTTGTAATATTGTCTCACCAATATTTTTGCACGTCTTCAGTTCTTCGTCTTTAATTATGTGCACCCCAAGGAGGCATTTTTAAAATGAGTCCCTATGTCCCAATATCTGATATCTTTGTGTCATTCAGATAATTGCTTCTCTGTATATTAACGATGCTTTGAAGATTTCCCTCCCTGAGGGTTCCTCTTTGTATCTGCTCTGTCGGTGCTTTTAGCCTCATTGCAGCGTAGGAAGGAGGTTTATAACCATTGTTATACAATTTGGGTCTAAAGGAAAGAGGACCCCATACTGAGCATAGTGTGGGTAATATCAATCAGGCCTCAAAGCTTGGGGTTTTATTTATAAACCATTTGGCTTTCATCACTCACTGTTATGTAGGACACACACACACACACACACACACACACACACACACACACACACACACACCAAAATATGACCCAATTCTAGCTTAGAAAACGCGAATGAAAAATTCTTTGAAAAATCTCCGAGTGCTTCCCCGTGTGTCTAGAGGGCACGTTTATTTGTTGTAGTATCTTTTCCCCAGGGCTCTGTGGTCTGGGAAGGAAAACGAGAGTGCCCCGGATTATTCTTAGCCTTTTCTAATGATTCCCTGAAACCCCATCCAAGGTTTTCTAGGCACTTGCCTTCCTGAACACATCTGGCAGCGCCCTCCCCTCTTCCTCTGGTCTGACCCTACAAGAAGAGCCTTAGATAAATAAACTGAAGCATGCATGTGGTCGTGAAAAGATCTCTGTGGAAAGCAGGAGCTAACCAAAGCCACCCCGACTTGCTGTTCCTTTGTCCACTGCCTTTCAACCTGTAGGTATATATGGCAAAATCATTGCTGTTCTCGCTGGGTCCACACTTTCACTGAACATAACTCATGCCTGGTAGCGGGCAGCTAAGACATCCTAACTATCTGCCTTTCTGGAAGGAGAAAAATATCATTAAGGTCTTGCTCTTTTTTATGTATTTAAACCAACATTTATTGAGTCTCAGCTTAGTATTTGAATTGTGGCATTTTAGATTTTACCAAGATAAGCAGAGGATCCTGGAAAGGAACTTACTGGCTGAGACAGTGTTTATGTGCATAAGAAATGAAGGGAGAGAAAAAAGGAAATTCATACTTATTGGACATCTACTTTGTAAAAGGGCACAAATCAACCCAAAATAGCCTGTTTGACAAAGTAATTTGCAAAATGAAATCTCGATAGAGGGACTGTGGAATTGGAATGGTGGTGGTAGAGGTAGAATTTTATTGTTAATTCTTTTTTTGGGATATAGATGATAGAAAATGTTTTATATGAGCCTGAATGTGAATAAGAAGAGATTTGCAATGAATTGGGCGCTTAGGATGTGATAGGGCTGTGCTAACAGATTATTTCCATTTTACAAATGAAGAAATTAGCCTTAGTGAATCCTGGTATCTTTAGTTCACTCATCTCCCTCATTCAATCATTAGTATTTATGTAAATATTTACCATGTGCTATTCATTAATTCTAGATACTAAGAATTGATCAGTGAACACAACTGACAAAATCCCATCTTTCCTTATACCTAGTAAAGCTTACATACCACAGGGAAGAGACAGATAATAAAGAAGACAAGTAATGTATAGCATATTGGATGGTAGATTATAATAAGAGATAACAAGGGGAAATATCAACATGAAATGAGATAGAGCATGTATGTGGTGGGAAAAGATTGTAATTTTCTTTTCTTTATTGTTAATCCTCATCAGAGGATATTTTTCCATTGACTTTTAGAGAGAGTGGGAAAGGGAAGGAGACAGAAAGAGAGAAACATCGATGTGAGAGAGACACATCGATTAGCTGCCTCCCACACAAGCCCCAACCAGGGCCAGAGATTGAGTCTGTAACTGAGGCACGTGTCCTTGACTGGATTCAAACCCGAACCCTTCAGTATGGAGGCTGATGGTCTATCCACTGAGCCAAACTGGCTAGGGCAGAGATTGTCATTTTAAATGGACTGGTTGAAAACTATTTCACTGAGCAGACAACATCTGTGCAAAGACCTGAAGGGCATGAAGGAGTGAGATACACAGATATCCAAGGAAATAGCAATCCAGGCAAAGAGACCAGCAGTTGTAAATGTCCAAGCTGGGAGGGTTCCTAGTATGTTTGAGGAATTCTATAGAGGTCAGTATGGCTGGAGCAGAATGGACAGGCTGAGGTTAGAGAGCAAACAGTGAGGGCCATCAGATCATGCAGGGCACTGTGCATTTGTAAGAACTTTGGCTTTGACTCTGAGGGACATAGGAGGTCAAGCCATTTGATTGGCACAATCTGGCTTACATTTTGACTGGGTCTCTTTGGCTACTGTTCCAAGAATGACCTGAAGTGCAATGACAAAGCAGAGAGCTTGTCAGGAGGCTTAATACCACAATTCAGATGCCCAAAGTCACATACATACTAGTGGCAGAGTCAGCAGTCAAACCTGAGGTGTCTGACTGTCCACTGTGTGATGCCACTTCCTGGGGCAGATGGTCTGACCAAAAGATCACTATCACTGGATGTTGATGATTTCCTTTCCACATGTGGCCAAGTCAGGACGTTACTTTGAGAACTGTGCTATTTTGGACTTTTGGCTTATATTTAAAAAAAATTTTTTTTAATTTTTAAAGTATTATCATATAGTTTAAACTATATGAAAAAATTACATAAACTTTATACTATAATATGATTGGCTTTAGTCTCATTTCCTCAAGCTTTATCTATTATTGCATACAACCTGTTAAGACCTTGAGACATGAAACATGTTTTTATTGTTGTTCTCTTGGGAACATTTAATTTATTTATTTAATTTAAAAGTTTTAAATTTTATTTTTCAATTAGTTTATATTCAATATTATTTTGTATTAGTTTCAGGTGTACGGCATAGTGGTTAGAAAAACCATAAACATGGGACATTGTTTAGCCTAGTAAAAACTCCAACTGATATCCCTTCTGAACTGTGATTATCAGCTCAAAAACAAAGGTCCCTCTTCTCTCCCACTTAGATTCCACTTAACAACAGGAACCGTGGGGCCACATATTCTCTTTGTGGGAGAAATGAGGAGTGAAATATCATCTGAAAGCCAATTGTTTAGTAGCGGCTAGCCACATCTTACGTGGCTACTTATTTAAGATTAACAATACCTATAAAAACACTGCAAATAAATAACATTTCATGTCAATTATAACTCAATCTTTTTAAAGTATAGATATCTACAGGAAAAAAATGGTTATTTCAGAGTGATGGAATTATGGATACTTTCCCATTTTCTCAATAAATATGAATTTTTAATAGTCAGAAAAAAGCCAATAAGTGCTATTTTAAAAAGAATAAAACACTGCAAATGGAGGGAGAGGGTGGAGAAAGGGGCTCCATTTTTACAGGCACTGGACCACAGTTTTTCCTTGGATGGCGCTAGTCTCCAGTTTAACATCACACAATGTCACATGGGACCTATGTCTTTCTAATGTGAAGACTAAACTAGGACTTATCTGAGCCTTTTCTTCTGAGTCAACTCAGGTGCTTATTCATCCACTGGTTCACCAAACATTTACTAAGCATTATTCATGTCAACGCTGTTCTGGAATATGCAGATACAGCAATAAATGGAAGAGCCCAATCCTCACTCTGATTCACAGCTGGCAGAGGTGTAGACATAGTGAAAAAGACCCTCCCAGTATATGGCACTTCATAGGCAGTTGCTATTTATTAAAGGCCTATTACATACAACTGAGACTATACTCAAAACTATCCACATGTCCCCAAGGTAATAATATCAGGTACTGTTTTTAATTCTCATTTCATGATGTGGAAAATGAGATACAGGCCCAGATGGCATGGCTCAGTGGTTGAGTGTCAACCTGTGAACTAGGAGGTCATGGTTTGATTCCTGATCAGGACACATGCCAGAGTTGCAGGCTTGATTCCAGGTGGGAAGCATGAAGGAGGCAGCCGATACATGATTCTCATCATTGATGTTTCTATCCCTCTCCCACTCTCCCTTCCTCTCTAAAATCAATAAAAATATGTTTAAAAAGGAAAAAAGAAAAAGAAAATCAGATATAGGCAGTTGATTAACTTGCCTAAGGCCAATACCGTAAAAAATCATTTGACTCTAAAGACCACCAGGCCTAACAAATCTTCATTTGGAACTTAACTAAATTTTCATATCAAACAGCACATTTAACAAATTTAGATATAAAATTTAGTTTTCACAAAAACCTTGTGAGAAAGAAGGGCTGGCTTTCTATGAGTCATAGAATATAACTTCACCCAATGGATATAAAGAATGTGGAATGAGTTCCCCCAAGAAAATCAGTGGAGATCTATGACAACTAAACATTGATGTTAGAGAAAGAGAAAAAAGAAATAATCAAGAATACAATCGGGAGATTGGAAAGATGGCGAACGGCAGGAAGGTAGGGAGAGAGAGAGTGTGAGTGAGGAACCCATAGAGGAGAGTGTAGACGTGTGTGGTGTGTGTGTGTGTGTGAGCTAGGGTCAGTTAGATTCTGCAGGTCTTCCAAGGGGCTCCCGAACAGGGCAGCCCTAGACGGCGGAGCCCCGCGCACAAAGCGGACACTTCTCGGCGGCTGGTGCGGACGCAGAGACCACGCCATCTTGAGAAACAGAGCTGCCTGAGACTCGGATCCTGGCTTCTGACACAAACCAGGACCCTGCAGCCACTGGGGACAGAGAACTGCTATCACAGCTTCAGACAAACAAACAACAAGAATCCAGACTTCCCGGCAGATTTCCGTGAGTCAAAGAGCCTATCCCCCTCCTCGCAGGCACGCTGATAGCGCCATAGTAACTGATAGACCTGCCCCTCCCCCAAGCTGCTGAGCGCCCACAGGCGCGCGGAAAGCGCCATAGTAACTGATAGACGCGCCCTTCGCCCAAGCTGCTCACAGGCGCGCGCACAGACAGCGCCATAGTAACTGATAGACCCGCCCCTGGCCCAAGCTGCCGAGCTTTGCACAGGGACGCGCTCCCTCTTAGGGAATTTGGCGCGCGCTCGCGCACGGGACAGAAGCAGCTCCCCGTGGGGGAAATCTGTCAGTGCGCACAGAGGGCTCCCCTTCGGGGAATTTGGGGGAATTTGGCTCGCGGGTCACAGCTCCCCCTTCGGAGATTCTTAAGAGCGTGCACAGAGGGGCTTCCCTTTGGGGAATTTGGCGCGCAGGACGGACTCCGCCCCCCTTCTGGGACTTTGGGAGAGTGCACTGAGCCGGCTCACCTTCAGGTTTTTAAGAATGTGCGCTCTAGCCGGTTTGGCTCAGTAGAGAGAGCACACACAGGACGCAGCTCCACTTCAGGGAATTTGGCACGCCGGACACAGCTGCCTGGAATCCCTGACTCACAGCGCATTCACACTAGGAGCCAGCGACCCCAATTGTTGGTGCGTGCACACACAGGGACCCTGATTCTCAACGAGAAACCGCACAAGGCAACAGAGACTTTGACACTCGAGTCTTGGTGCAGACACAGGGAAACTCTGACTCCTGGCACATGCTAAGGATCTCATTCTCGGCACATACCAACAGTGTGGTGCAGACAGGGTCCCTGATTCTAAATGTGCACACGAGACCACACAGAACACTGGGGACACTGATCCTGGGCAAGTCTGGTTCCCACCAACCAAAGACAGCCACACGTCCTAGTGTCAGAGCACTTCAGTGAAACTAGGGCGGAGCGAAGTCCCCACAGCACACGGCCCAGGTCCACGCAAACAGAAGCTTGAGCTTTCTGGTAATAGCCAGAATGGGGAAACGAAATAACTCACAGAGGAAAGAAAATGTGGAGTCGCCAAGAAAGGAAATTAGTGAAAATGAAGCTTGCAACATGACCAAAAAGGAGTTCAGAGTAATGGTCATGGAATTTATACATCGGATGGATGAGAAAATCAACAACTTATGCAAGAATCAGGAAGAAATGAAAAGTGATATAGCTACAATCAAAAACACCATGGAAAGTTTCAACAGTAGACTACAAGAAGCAGAGGACCGAATTAGTGAGTTAGAAGATCAGGTACAGAAACAAGCTCAAGCTGAACAGCAATTGGAGAAAAAAATTAAAAAGCAGGAGGAAAGCCTAAGGGAGCTTCGGGACAACATGAAACGAAGTAACATGCGTATAATAGGGCTGCCAGAAGGACAAGAAGAGCAGCAGGGATTAGAAAATCTATTTGAAGAAATAATGACAGAAAACTTCCCGGATATGGGAAAGATAAAAGTTACGCAAGTAAAGAGAGTCCCAAGCAGGATCAACCCCAAAAGACCCACACCAAGACATGTCATAATTTCAATGGCAAAAATAAATGATAAAGAGAGAATCCTAAAGGCGGCAAGAGAGAGACAGAGAGTTACCTACAAAGGAACACCCATCAGATTGTCAAATGATTACTCATCAGAAACACAACAAGCTAGAAGTGAATGGAAGGAGGTATACAAAGTGTTGCAAAGCAAAGGACTGAATCCAAGAATACTATATCCAGCAAGACTATCAATCAAAATTGAAGGGGAAATCAGGAGCTTTGCAGACAAAAAAAGCCTCAGGGAGTTTATCACCACCAAACCAGCAATGCAAGAATTGCTAAAGGGAATACTGTAAAAAGAAGAAATAAACAGGTAAGAAGGAATACAGACACAAAAATAGATATGACTGCAAACAAATACCTTTCAGTAATAACTTTAAATGTAAACGGACTAAATGCTCCAATCAAAAGACATCGAGTAGCTGAATGGATAAAAAAACACGACCCATATATATGCTGTCTACAAGAGACCCACCTCAGAACAAGAGACTCACACAGATTGAAAGTGAAGGGATGGAAAAATATCTTTCAGGCAAATGGAAATGAAAAAAAAGCTGGGGTAGCAATACTTATATCTGACAAAATAGACCTCAAAGTAAATGCCATAACAAGAGATAAGGAAGGCCACTTCATAATACTAAAGGGAGAAATCCAACAAGAAGAAATAATTCTGGTAAACATATACGCTCCCAATATAGGAGCACCCAAATACATAAAAAAACTCCTGGAGGATATCAAGGGAGAGATTAATAGCAACACAATCATAGTAGGAGACTTTAATACCCCACTATCACCACTGGACAAATCCTCTAAACAAAAAATCAGCAAAGAAACAGCAATCCTAAATGACTCACTAGACCAGATGGAATTAATTGACATCTTCAGAACATTTCACCCCAAAGCCACAGAATATACATTCTTCTCAAGTGCACATGGGTCATTTTCAAAGATAGACCATATGCTGGGTCACAGGCAAAGTCTCTTCAAATTCAAGAAGATAGAAATTATATCAAGCATCTTCTCAGATCACAGTGGCATAAAACTGGAAATCAACTACAATAAATACAATCCAAAGAAATCAAACACATGGAGACTAAACAGCATGCTATTAAACAAGGACTGGGTCACCAGAGAGATCAAGGAAGAAATAAAAAACATCATGGCAACAAATGACAATGAAAACACAACAATCCAAAATCTATGGGACACAGCGAAAGCAGTCTTGAGAGGGAAGTTCATAGCTCTACAGGCCTATTGCAAAAAACAAGAAACAATGGTAATAAATTACTTAACCCTACAACTCAAAGAGCTAGAAAAAGAGCAGCAAGAAAAGCCCAGTGTAACCAGAAGGAAGGAAATAACAAAGATCAGAGCGGAGATAAATGACATAGAGACCAAAGAAACAATACATAAGATCAACAAAACCAAGAGCTGGTTCTTTGAAAGGATAAACAAGATTGATGGACCTCTAGCCAGGCTCACCAAGAAGCAAAGAGAGAGGACCCAAATAAACAAAATTAGAAATGAAAGAGGTGAAATAACAACAGACCCCTCTGAGATACAAAGGATTGTTACAAAATACTACGAACAACTCTATTCCAACAAACTGGACAATCTGGAGGAAATGGACATATTCCTAGAAAAATATAACCTTCCAAAAATCAATCAAGAAGAATCTAAACAGCTCAATAGGCCAATAACTATGGACGAAATTGAAGCAGTCATCAAAAAGCTTCCGGCAAACAAAAGCCCGGGGCCTGATGGCTTCACAGGAGAGTTTTACCAAACATTCAAGGAAGAACTAAAACCTATCCTCCTCAGACTATTCCAAAAAATTCAAGTGGAAGGAACACTTCCAAGCTCCTTCTATGAAGCCAGCATCACCCTAATACCAAAACCAGATAAAGACAACACAATGAAAGAGAATTACAGACCAATATCCCTCATGAACATAGATGCCAAAATTCTCAACAAAATTCTAGCAAATCGGCTCCAGCAGTACATCAGAAAGATCATACACTATGACCAAGTAGGATTTATCCCAGGAATGCAAGGATGGTACAATATCCGCAAATCAATAAACGTGACACATCACATAAACAAATTGAAAGATAAAAATCACATAGTCATATCAATTGATGCAGAAAAAGCATTTGACAAAATCCAACACCTTTTCTTGATAAAAACTCTCAACAAGGTGGGAATAGATGGCTCATACCTCAACATAATAAAAGCTATATATGATAAACCCACAGCAAACATCATACTCAATGGACAAAAACTAAAAACATTTCCCCTAAGAACAGGAACAAGACAGGGATGCCCACTCTCACCACTCCTGTTTGACATAGTACTGGAAGTATTAGCCATTGCAATTAGACAAGAAGAAGAAATAAAAGGCATCCAAATTGGAAAAGAACAAGTAAAGCTGTCTTTATTTGCAGACGACATGATATTGTACATAAAAAATCCGAAAGACTCCGTCAAAAAACTAATAGACTTAATAAATGAATTCGGCAATGTAGCAGGATACAAAATTAACGCCAAGAAATCTATGGCCTTTCTATACACCAATAGTGAACTTACAGACAGAGAGACTAAAAAGGCAATCCCATTTACCATCGCACCAAAAAAATTAAGATACCTAGGAATAAACTTAACTAAGGAGGTAAAAGACCTATACACGGAAAACTACAGGACACTGAAAAAAGAGATAGAGGAAGACGTAAACAGATGGAAGAACATACCATGTTCATGGATTGGTAGAATCAACATCATTAAAATGTCCATACTACCCAAAGCAATCTATAGATTCAATGCACTCCCCATTAAAATACCAACGGCATATTTCACAGACCTTGAAAGAACTCTCCAAAAATTCATCTGGAATAAAAAAAGACCCCGAATAGCCACAACAATCCTGAGAAAGAAGAATAAAGTAGGAGGGATCTCAATACCAGATTTCAAGCTGTATTACAAAGCCACTGTTCTCAAAACAGCCTGGTACTGGCACAAGAACAGACATATAGATCAATGGAACAGAATAGAGAATCCAGATATTGACCCAAACCACTATGCTCAATTAATATTTGACAAAGGAGGCATGAACATACAATGGAATAAAGACAGTCTCTTCAATAAATGGTGTTGGGAAAATTGGACAGATACATGCAAAAAAATGAAGCTTGATCACCAACTTACGCCATACACAAAAATAAACTCAAAATGGATACAGGACTTAAACATAAGACGGGAAACCATAAAAATACTAGAGCAATCCACAGGCAGCAAAATGTCAGACATATGCCAAAAGAAATTCTTCACTGACACTGCCCCTAGGGCAATGGAAGCTAAAGAGAAAATTAACAAATGGGACTACATCAAAATAAAAAGCTTTTTCACAGCAAAAGAAACGATCAACAAAACAACAAGAAGGCCCACTGCATGGGAGAACATATTTGCAAATGGCATCACTGATAAAGGTTTAATCTCCAACATCTACAGGCAGCTTATACAACTTAATAAAAGGAAGATAAATGATCCAATAAAAAAATGGGCAACAGACCTAAATAGAATCTTTTCAAAAGAAGACAGAAGGAAGGCCAAGAGACACATGAAAACATGCTCAACGTCACTAATTATCCGAGAGATGCAAATCAAAACAACAATGCGGTACCATCTCACACCTGTCAGAATGGCTATCATCAACAAATCAACAAACGACAAGTGTTGGCGAGGATGCGGAGAAAAAGGAACCCTCGTGCACTGCTGGTGGGATTGCAGACTGGTGCAGCCACTGTGGAGAACAGTATGGAGTTTCCTCAAAAAACTGAAAATGGAACTCCCATTTGACCCAGTAATCCCACTCCTGGGAATATATCCGAAGAAACTAGAAACACCAATTAGAAAGGATATATGCACCCCTATGTTCATAGCAGCACAATTCACCATAGCTAAGATTTGGAAACAGCCTAGGTGCCCGTCAGCAGATGACTGGATCAGAAAACTGTGGTACATCTACACAATGGAATACTATGCTGCCATAAAAAAGAAGGAATTCTCATCATTTGCAGCAACCTGGGAGGAATTGGAGAACATTATGTTAAGTGAAATAAGTCAGTCAATGAAAGAAAAATACCACATGATCTCACTCATTTATGGATAATAAAGAACATTATAATCTTGAACAAAAAGATAGATACAGAGACAGTAAAGCATCAAACAGACTGTCAAATTACAAGGGGAAGGTTAGGGAGAGGTGGGGGAGATAAGAGATCAATCAAAGGACTTGTATGCATGCATATAAGCATAACGAATGGATGCAAAACTCTGGGGGGTGGGGGCATATATGGGAGGGGGGTGTGGGGAGGGCAATGGTAAGATATGTACACATATAATACCTTAATAAAAAAATTGGAAAAATAAAATAAAAAATAAAAAAATAAATAAAAGAATACAATCGGATCTAGAGGAAGCTTTCCTCCACCACTCTATTGACACTTTCACTTTCAAAATACTTAACTTGGAAAATTCACTATCAGAATATCTCACCTATAGTAAACAAACCAAAGCCAAGTTATGAATGAACTATGTTTTCCTTAAAATTTAACAAAAAAATGAAAAATATATATCTAGGTGATTGCTTAGAAACCTCTTGGTCTCTCACTGGATAACAAATAGTTTTAAAAATATTAGATCAAAAGAAGAAAGTGTAAGGAACAGTATCAAAAGGGGAGTTTTGGAATCTACATGGTAGTTTTCATCTGTTTAAGTAAATTCTTTTTGACTTTACTGTTGTCATCTGTAAAATGGTGATGGTTTACTAAATCACCTTTAATTCCGTGAATTCTGTGAATTGAAGAATCCTTTAAATCGGTAAACCAGTAATACATTCCCAATGAATGAAGGGGTTTTATTTTTATTTGATTCTTATAACACCTTGAAATAAGTCAGATATAATTATTTACATTTTATAGATTAAAAATCAGTGGTTTTCACAAGTTTACATGCCTGATAAGTGGAGAAAATAGCACTCAAATAATTCAGGTCTTTCCTACTCCACTAAGAATGGGTCCTTTCCTTCAGTAGCTATTGATGAGCTAAGCTGAGCAAGACATTATCTTTTTGCTGATGATTATAGAACTGGATCAGACATATCTACTGCCCTCAGGAACCTGTAGACTAGTAGAAGCAAAAATGCAATTAAATTAGAGTGGTAAGTATTATACAAATGTGAAAAATTTATGTTGAGAGAATTAGAAAAATTTTCTCAAAGGGAAGTCTGACTTAAGTACTGGAAGTATGGATGAGCGTTAGCATGTTGAATGAGTGGAAAAAGGAATTCAATTTAGAAGGCCCAATAGAGGCAATGTTTTAGAAAAGGAGAAGTCATCAGATCTATGTGAGCCACACAGTTTGTCTGGAGCTAATGGTACCTGAAGGAGAACAATTACTTTAATTCTTGAGTTAGAGGAAGTTGTATAAAGAATTTGAATCTATTCCAAATAGCATGTTTTATTTATGATGATGAGGCCATAAAAGCCAAAACACAACCTAAATTGTGTATGTGTATTGACTGTATGTGTGTGTTCATCTCTAATCTCTACTCTAGGATTGATTACTTGGTCTAATTGAGAATTTACACCACAGATTTTTGATATCACAAACTGCCTCAAAAACAACTACCACAAAGTTGTTGACTCTTTTCATTTTCATTCAAGACCAAAGATTATATCATTAACCTAATAGATGTTAAAGGAAGGGTTTTAATTGGTGAAACCAGAGCATCATAGATATGTGTTTGAATATATGTGGATTGGCTAGAAATATTAGTGAGTTTGAATATATGTGGATTGGCTAGAAATATTGTAGACACACTCTTCTTTTTTTTTTTATTTTTTTTTGACACACTCTTCTTTTGCAGAGATAAAGTACATAAAGTGTGAGGAATCTGTTCGGCCAGGTGTCTATACCTGTAGGATTAGAACTTAATTTATAAGAAATTCTCTGTCCAGCTTCTGATTTGGATACTTCATCGGACTCCAACCAGATTTTTTTTTTCTATATCCTAGTGAGAATATGGTCACACTTGTCTGGGGTAAATTCTTACTCAAGGTCTGACTAAAGCACCTAAAACAACAGAGAGCTGGATTCTATTGAGCTTCCACAGAAAGTTATATGACTTCCTGCTATTTGCTAATAGATACCAGTATGTAGCTGAATTTGGTCCCAGACTTGCTTGCTTTTGTTTGAATGTAATAGTAAAATCATGAACAAAAAGATGATTCACAAACCCTACTATATCCCCAAACACTACTTACAAAAACAGCAACAACAAAAACAAAAATGAGAATTGAGAACTGCCAATTTGGCTTGGGGAAACTTGCAGCAATAAGCTTCTGAACCTCTAAGACCAAGCAGAGTCTTCAGATGAAGTAAAAACAGGCAGGCAAACAAAAATATCAGTATTAACCTGCTTCATCATAACCTGCTGAAGGCTAATCCTGGAGAAGGGAAAGGGGGCCCAAGTTGGGCTGAGCTTGGTAGGAGGTCATTTATAGCAAGAGCTAGTACATAGCGCGCGCTCTCAGTGTGCTGTGCACTGCTCTAAGCTCCTTATAGGTATTAGCTCATTTAATCTTTAAAATAACCCCATGAGTTCATTTTCCCACGAATTAAATAGGCAAAGAAACTGAGGCTTAGAGAAGTAAAATGTTTACCACATCTGGGAAATGGCAGAGGGAGGATTTGAATCTAAATACTGTAATGTGTCCCTAGGGTCCTTATCTGAATCACTCACTGCCCCCCTATAGACTCATATGCAAGAGAAAATAAAGGTCCTAAGACGTTTGGTCTCCTGACATCCCTCCCCAATCAGAGGACCAGGAAATCTGATGCCTTTCTGGGACCTTTCATTGTGGATGTAATATAGGTTTCAAGTTTCAAAGTACTTTATTTCACATTTCTTGGCTCACCCCTTTGTTACAAAGACTCTGGGGCGGGGGGGGGGGGGGGGGGGAGGAGAGAGAGAGAGAGAGAGAGAGAGAGAGAGAAGGGACAGTTGCCCTTGCATTTATAGAAGGTGAAAATGAGCTTTGGGGAATTTAAATAAATTGTTTGATACCACATCACTGAAAAGGGTTGGAGTAAAGATTATAACTCATATGGGCCTAGGTGGGGGTGGTGACAGCCCCCGGAGTCATCACTGGATGTCTTTGTGATAACTGAGTGTTTGTTGCCACCTCAAGGTCAGCCACACACATAATTATCTCTTTTATGTATATATTACTTGATAATTTTCAGAAGAACTATTCCATATGCCATCTTATTTTACTAAGTCCTCACAGGCAGAGAGAGAGAGAGAGAGAGAGAGAGAGAGAGAGAGAGAGAGACAGAGAGAGACAGAGACAGAGAGAGAGACAGAGACAGAGAGAGAGACAGAGACAGAGACAGAGAGACAGAGTGTTGGGGGCAGGGGACATTATAACCTTTCTGCCAGTGAGAAAATTTACCTTCGCAGAGAGTAAATGAATTCTCAAGCCTGCAGAACTAGTGAGCATGTATGGAGACCGAGACAGAACTCAAATCATCCAACTCTAACTCCACCCGTAAATTTGTATTCACAGTGAGACTAATTCGGAGCTGTAATGTTGCCAGAAGGATGTATAGTTAGGGTCTTCTTCATCTGACATCTTTCTCTTTCTTCCCTTGGGCTACCCCCATCCCTCTTAAAATCACCAATCCCTTTGACTTCACTATAATGCTATTACTATTCCAAGCCAGCAGACAGAGGCAAAATTCGTAAAACAGAAAGCATTTTGTCAGGAAACACATGTTGTGACTCCTCACCAAGGAAACGCGAGATGGATGACGTGAGTGGAGGAATGCCTTATGACTATTTAGCAACCGTCTGCAACACACAACTACACTGTCAGCGATTAGAGGCGGTGCTGGGTTATCCTCTGACCTAATGTCACCGTACTTCCCACAATTATTGGCTTTTGAGACATTAACAGGAATTGAAGTCACTGATCTCAGCAGATTGGTGGGAGAGGAAACAGAGCATCAACCAGATGGCAGAACAAGCTCTTAAGACAAAGGAAAATCTATTACATGTTGGACCTGATTTTTTCACCTGGAAAATGGGAGTTAAAGTAACTAACTTCGTAAAAGACCGACCCAATCTATGGCTGGTT
Source organism: Cnephaeus nilssonii (assembly GCF_951640355.1). Lineage (NCBI taxonomy): Eukaryota > Metazoa > Chordata > Mammalia > Chiroptera > Vespertilionidae > Cnephaeus > Cnephaeus nilssonii. The sequence goes on along the minus strand of NC_137089.1, from coordinate 27,747,569 downwards.
TGCATCATAAATCTTGAGCCTTGGTGATCCAATGATAACGCTGCACAGGCACCTTGGCCTTCGCCCTAGCCTCTTAGCTGAGGATGAGGTGATTTATGATGGAATTTGCATAGGCAAACAAATCCCCAGCTGCAAAATGCCTGCCCCGGAGTTTCATGGTTCACTAAGGATTAAGATTCTTGGAGCTCCTTCTGGGTGGCTCGAGGCTCTGACAGATATACTTTCCCAGTTAGTTTCCTGACTGTGGTAGGTATCCCTTCACTTAGCGGCGTGATGAAGTTTGACTCTACCCAGGAGGAGTGAATTAAAGATTGAGGGCTGTGAAGCCTCACGTTTTGTGGAATTTAATTGAAAGGAGACTTTCTTTGGGAGAAATCGCTTTCTTTGTGATGTGGAGTAGCTGGAGGAGGGAATCACAAATTACCAAAGATAAGACCATGACCAATCTGTTTGCTTTCTAGAGACTCTCTAAGAGTAGTGAACTTTTTCTGAAAGGATTTGATTGACTAGAGAAGAGATTATTGCTACTCCTTCATAAATGAGACAGTAGGACTAGATTCAGAGAATGACAAAATCTCAGGATAGCAAGAGGCATGATGCTTGAATCCTCCATTTAATATTCTGTTCAACTAGCATCCAGGTGCATGGAAGCTTTCTGTGATATGGAACACACTGAAAGGTATCATAGATTATTTTATCCTCAAACAACTTGTAGTAAGTTTGCTACCTTGACATGGAATTTTTTTCTTCTAACTTATGTCTACTAGAGTCATGTAAAACCAGTTGTGTCTCTGACAGGACACACCTTTGTATATCTGTGTATATTAGATGATTCCTATTATGTAATCCTGTTTTCTCTTCACTTTGTTTACTACCCCTCAGCTCATTCTACTGTTCCTTATATGACATGATTAGGATATATATCATATATATGACATATATTTTATACAGGTGTATAACATTTACATGGACATAGAATAAAATAAGAGTAAGAATAAACACAGATTTTATAGCTCTTCATCTAGTGTAGATTTTATTATTAACTTGATTTACTTACCACCCTCCTCAAAGTCACTTCTGGAATCATAAAATGCTAGAATTGAAAGGAATGTTGGAAATCATCTAAAATTCACCTGTATCTTTTGTGCAGGAGATATTGAGTCTCTGATATTGCTATGAAACTCACCTGGTCTGGCTGATAATCATGCAGCTAAATTCACTGAGTGATGCAGCTAAATTCACTATGATCTCTACCACTATCTTTTACTTAACAGCCAAAATTACAAAACATGGTTCTTAACACACAAACACCAATGGTCATCTCTGGTTCATGTGTACGCACCTGATGGTAGAGATTCATTGTTTTTATCATTTTTGAATTCTATGGATAGATAGGTACATCACATTACTGTTTAGAGCAAGGTAAGAACAATGAATATTAGAGAGAAAATTATGACAATAAATCAAAGAAGCATATACTCTAGGGACTGAAAAATAATTTGCCAATCTACTGTTAGTCATTTCTGCCATATTCTGGCTTGTGAACCAGCCTATATTGGAATATATCTCATGATATGCTCAGTTGTTACAAAAGGCTACCTAAAAATGGGCTAAAATGGTCTCCCTGAGACTTTTGGTGAGGGGATCTAGTTTTCCTCTTTGTCACTCATAAAGTGTTCCATTGTCACCACTTAACTGCACAATCAGAACATCCTTCTAAGGAAATGGGTCCTGTGTCATGCTGGTCAGCTAGGTAAATTATAGGCAGCCGTGTGGTCAGCCCTCAGGAGTTATAGTGGCCTGTCACCACTGGCAGAGTGATTTCTGCAGGGGACACCTCATTATATGGGAAAATGCTCTCACAGGGCAAGCCTGTTTCTTGTCCTGGCAGGCCTGTCACATCCGATGTTAGAGGAAACAGCAGCGAAGAATTGTGGCTGAAAGAATTGTAAATTTTGCCTGTGGAGAGTCACTGAGGGCAACTCTCCTGAAAAGAGTTATTTGTCAGCTGCAGTCAGACTCTTTGTTATTAGAATTTAATTGATATTTGCTACTGGAGAAGAAGGCTGAAAACAGGATATAAGGCAAGCAATTAAATCTCTTTAATGAAGGGTCGTTAATGAGTTGTCAAATTTGGTAGGAATTCTTTCCTAAACTCTTCCCTCCCCCCACCAACTTTTTTTTTTTTTTTTTTTAATTGTAGGGATAGGGAAGGCCATCTCTCTCCTGGGGAAATGTCAAACAATCACAAGAGAGGCAAATTAAATCAAATACGGCCAGGCAGCTTTGGTGCAATCAAAAGACAAAAATTAGGAGTCAGGGGACCCAGTGATTTAGCTCAGATGGCTCAATAGCTAAATTTGCAACTATCCTCTGTCTTCATTGATTCATTTGTCAAATGTGGGTAAGGACTAGATAACCTCTAAGGCTCTTCTATGTCTAGTGTTCTGTTCATATTCTATACAGTAAGGTATAAGTTTAGATACGTAGCAGATAAAAACAAACATCTGGCATAGAATGCAAACATTCCTACTAATTAGCTATGTGATCTGGGTTAAGTTCATTAACTTCTATAAGTATCAATGTCCTCTTTTGCAGAAAGAGCGAACATATGCATGTATCATTGGATTGTATTAGAATTAAATGAAAGAATACATGTAAATTACTTGACCAAAGGCCTGGAAGATGGGACGTGATCTGTAAATATTGGTTATTTTTATTAATTTTAAGTTTCATGACCCAGTTTTTTTAACTATAGCAATATATCCTAACCACCAGAGGGCACTGCATAGAAAACAGCCAGATTTCTCTTTTAAGCTGGATACACCTATTTGCTCTTTGAAGTAATTGACTGCCTGCTACCTAGAAATTTCAGCTCAGGGTGTTTGGTCCCCGTTTGCATCTTATGCCAGTCTCAGTGACTCTGGATGCTGTAATTTCTTCAGTCTATGCTTATCTATTTCCCCTTGCCTTTTTGAGGAATCCTCATTTAGAGAGAACCCAGAAAGAAAAGAAAGAGAAAAAGCAAATATTTATTGAGTACTTACCATGAGTCTATCATTGTATTACTCATTGCAATTAATTTTTATAACACAAAGGCAAGTCATAAATTATCATACCCATTTTACAGATGGCAAAACAAAAACTTGTACAATTTATTCACCTAAAGCTACACAGCCAATTAGTGATAGAAGCATAATTCAAAGCCTAAAGGAGGTGCTATTCAATTTTACCATGTTGTCTTTAATGCTACCTATAATAATAAAAGCATAATATGCTAATTAGATGAGACAAACGAACGGCCTTCCAGATGTCCTTCTGGATGACCTTCCGGATGAAGCCAGAGCTGCGAGGACCGAGGCAAGCTGCTACTGCTGCGAGGGCCAAGCCCCTTGCACAAATATCATTCATCAAGCCTCTAGTGTTGGGATAAAACCAGAGAATATTGATCAAGGAACAAACCAAAAATGCCCATTATCTCTTTTCCTATTTAATATTGTATCAAAGGAATTAGTTAATTGGTACTATTATAGAAAGCAAATAGATGAAAAGGAAAGATAAATATATTTACAGATTATAAAACCATAAATCTGGAAAACTTAACAATACGAAAGCTACTACAAACAAAATAATTTAGCAAAGTAAAAAACAAAATTTTCATAGAGAAATAACTTGCATATATACAAACATCATAAAATACAGGAAAAAATGGAGAGCAAATCTAATTTTTGATAGCAAAATAAAGTGCATAAACTTAAAAAGAAAAGTAGAAAAACTGTACCAGACATATATACTTAAAAGACATAAAGGTAAACAATAAATGGGAAAATATTACATATTCTTGGCTAGAATGACTCAATGCAATAAAGATGCAAATTATCCTTATGTTACTTATAGACTGTAATGAGATCTTGATGATTATGTCCTCCAGCCACTTGAAAAAATTAAAGAAAAAAATGTGAGACTTTAGGAAAGACTTATCAAAACATATCAAAAAAGTATGGTGTTGGTGTACAAACAGAGCAATAAAATGGAATAGAAAATCTAGAAGGAACAAAAATACACAAGAAAATTTAATATGGGATAAAGAGGGTATCTCAAATCAATGGGGGAAAATTAGAATTTTTAATAACTGGTAGATAATAGTTAGCCATAGGTAGAAATATAAAATTGGAAATATTTTCCTGCCATATAACAGAATAATTCAAAGTGGTTTAGATATTTCAATGCAAAATTAAAACTATTCTAATACTCAATTAAAACATGGATGGTTTTCTTTATAATTTGGGAGATAGAAAAATGGTTTACTATGGCCCAAATCTAAATGGCATAAAGAAAAGTTTGATGCCCTAACCGGTTTGGCTTAGTGGATAGAGCATTGGCCTGCGGACTCAAGGGTCCCAGGTTCGATTCTGGTCAAGGGCATGTACCTTGGTTGTGGGCACATACCCAGTAGGGAGTGTGCAGGAGGCAGCTGATTGATGTTTCTCTCTCATTGATGTTTCTAACTCTTTATCCCTCTTTCTTCCTCTCTGTAAAAAATAAAATATTTTTTAAAAAAAGAAAAGTTTGACATGTATATATGTAAAATAAATATAGTATGTAAAACAAATACATATATGTTTCTTTTCACTTTCTAAAGGAAATAATATAAAAATAAATAAAAACTTAATGAAAAAAAGTGGTTATCTATCAGAGAAGATAGAAAAGAGGGAAAAGACCAGGGAGGAAAGATACGATTCTCCAAAATTAATCTTGTTTCATAGTTTGACTGTGAAATCCTGGGAATATCTTATTAGTTAAATAAGCAAAATTTATACTTAAAAAGGTTATCTCTCAAAAACAGAAAACAAAACAAAAACAAATCCACTTTGTGTCAAATTAGTCACATAACTAAATAAAAATAATCACAGTGATTTAAAAAGACAATGTTTTGACTCTACAGCTCTAATGAGGTTTATCTAAAGAACAAAAAATACAACAAAGCAGTCATTTATTGCACCAGTAGTCACTTTGTCAGTAATAATAGATAATGTTATTTTGAAACTCATATAGTCATATATAAAGCAAATAACTTCATGTATTGGGAATCATTAAGAATTAGATTTTCAGGGTAAGATGAAGGATACAAAGATAAAAGATACAAAGATACAAAAATTATATAATCTTTAATTTGAACTGGAAATTTTGTGTGTTTTTAATATCTTTCCTCTTCCTAAAAAGGAAATGTGTATTTTATTCAGTATACAGATCTAGAAAAAATTTTTTTCAGTGGTCTGAAAATGCTCAGAAGCAATGACAATATTTGGAAAAACGCTGAAATGTATAAATAGGAAATGTGCTGAGTTTTATTTAGAGTTTAACAATGTAAGAAAAGTATAAGAAAAGAATGTGAATAAATGCCCGACATAAGGAATGCTCTGACTACCTAACCAGGAAAACACCTTCAGATGCATCAATTCCTCCATTGTAGGATGATGGAAGTCAGGTTAAGTAGTTGCTATCAACCATATCACTACCTCTGGCATATCTACCTGGCAAACATTATTTTTCTAGTTACCACTGAGAAGACTTTTGGCACTATTTTATATCACATATTTGAATGTGCCCCGTATAGTCAAAATGTTTGTCTTTTAATCAGTCATCTAATATTTATCTTCTTTTACTATACTAGTGTTAGAAAGTGTGAAATGGGGAAGACTAATTTACACAAAAGATGTGAGATATATCTTTAAGATAATCATAATTCAACAAGTGTAATGAGCATTCTCTACTGAGTGTTAGGAGAATGTTCCAGTGTAATGAGCAGTCTATTGAGTGTTAGGAGACTGTTCCTGAATTAAGATGTATGATCTTAAGTCAACGTCTTTAACACTGTTCAAAGAGATGAAGATTAACTGTAGAACAAGGTAGACAAGATCCCTTTACTCTTATAAAGCTTACACTCTAGCATGGAGAGACAGAAAATATACATGCTACACATGAATTAACAACATCCCCAGTAAATACTATGAAGAACAGAGCAGATGAAAGAGAAATGTCTGGAGCAGGGGTGAGGTGTTAATGGGATTGGTAGATTTGGAAAGATCTCACTAAGGAGTAAATGACAAGCGGCCAGTGAAGAATAGATCTGGGAGCAGAAATCATTCCAAGCAGAGGCAATAGTCTTCCCAGAGTTGAGAATGAGACCTTTAGTATCAAGGATAGTGTGACTGAAATGTGGAGAGGAAGAATGAAAACACTAGATGAAGTCAGGCAGAGAGAAGGGGACAGATCCTGGAAGGCCTCTGGTTTGGGGTTTTAAGGGAAAAGTTTTGACAGATTTGAGAGATAAAATTGGCATGTTGTGATTATATTTTTTTAAAGATCACTCTGAAGACTTGGGGTTGAAAATGCATGATGGAAGACAAAAGTCGCTAATATAATGGATGAATTGAGAGTTGATGGATTTTTGCACTTGAGTAGAGATGGAGAGAAATGAACAGGACTTAGGGGATGGAAATGAAGCATGGGATGTGGGTAAAAAGAAATAAAAAAATAAAATTGTGATTAATGCCGTGAGCAACTGGGTGGATGGTAGCAGATAAGCCAATGACTTTCTCTGTCATATTTTCCCTTTTATGCAAAAGGAAGTTGGATGATGTAACTAAAGTGTTTAACTCCAGATTTAGAACTCTGGATGTGGACAATATGATGCCAATTACAATTTCAGAGTCAATGAGACATAACTATAAAAACCTTTGTTTAAAATCATAGAAATAATTGCATATTTAAACTCCATAGTATTTTTAAAGCATGTAGATATTTTTAAAACTCTAGATATTTGGCATTTTGAAGGTGAACTGGTCTTCTTTTAGGTACCTCAAGCTTGTAAAAACTTTTCTTGTTTTAGGAGTTTGTTCTTTCTGTTTATTTCCTTGGCTTGACACCATGTCCACATCTTTGCATAACTGGTTACTATATGAATGAATGAATGAATGAAATCTAATAAGCCATTATCTAGTACAGGCATTATTCTGAGAGTTATGGAAGTAACTTTTTTTTTCTCACCTGTCTTTCAATTTATGATTCTTTTTCATTTTTTGGGTAGAAACTCAAATGTGTCACAGAGCATTTATTAAAATAGGATCAATTAGAATGAAGAGACTGGTGGGTAAAATATGCTCTAGAAAAGAAAGGGAATACCCTTTTCCAAAGCAATAGCGATTTGGTTACAACTTCAGTAGCATCTCCTGTATGTTTTGTCTGTGAGGAAGAGCATTTATCAACAGTTTTTGAAGAGAAAAGCCTGTCTGTGCAACTTCACAGTCACAACCTTTTGAGGAAATCCCCATCAGGTCAAGAATACTACAAAAGACAACTGGAATTTTCTGTCTCCTTTGGTATTGTTTACATAGCTGAAGAATCTCTGGACTCAGTAGCTGAGGTTTCCTGACTTTCAAAATTTGGACCTATTTTGTTTATTTCCTAGAAGCTAACATTCCTCTTTGATTTATCTTAGATGTGACATACTTTCTTCAATTCCAGGCACTGGTCTGGTGGTTGGCTGGTGATTGCAGTGTACCATTAAAAATTCATGAAGTCTCACTGGTTTTCTTCTCTGCATGTTGAAAGAATTTTTATTCATTCTTAAGGAGGAAGGAGTACTCTAAGTGAAGGGCTATGTCCAAAAGAAATACCCAAATAAAACCTTGGAAACAGCCCAAGGTGAATATAAACATCCTTCTCAGATAGAAATGTCTAGTGCATGTGAGGGCTATTAAAGCAAAACTTCTCTTGGCTGGCCTATTTTATGTTCATCCTGTAGTAGGACTGCTTGCAAAATAGTGAGATCCTATTCATTTCATCCTTCTCAGTACCGATGATGGAGCCATCTGCCATATCATACAGATACATACTATATTACAGAACTTCCCTTTGAGGAGCCCAAATAACCAACAGACATTTTTTAAGTCTATGAATTGCTTTATTTATCTTTAATATATAACCATTTTAATTTTAAAAATTTTTCCAACATATCTAATGAGTGAGGGTTGATATAAAAGAGAGCCTTCCAAAAATTGAGACTTGTCTTCAAATCATAAAGGGTCTATTTCTGACATTAGGACTAGGCATATACTAGGAGGATCAATGATTACTCATGTGACTGGTTTTATATATTCTATTACTTGCCTTTCATTATCCCTTTAACCCACAGAAAACTATGCCTGTAACGTAAATACTGACTTGAACACTATAAGAAAGACTTCTGCTCAGCATCACTCAGCTTAATTAACAAGTACTCTTTTTTTGTTTGGTTTGGTTTTTTAACAATATAGGATTAAAATCAGAGCCTTATAGCCTTAGCTAGTTCAAGGGCACATACCTTGGTTGCAGGCTCGATCCCTGGCCCTGGTTGGGGCACAAACAGGAGGCAACCAACCGGTGTGTCTCTCTCACACTGATGTTTCTCTGTGTGTGTGTTTCTCCCTACCCTTCCACTATCTCTAATCAATGGAAAAATACCCTCGGGTGAGGATTAACAACAACAACAAAAAGCATAGCCATATAGAGCAACACTAGAAAACTCTCCTATTTGAAATCTATCCATTCTTTAAACTGTCATAATTTTAGTTCCCTCTAATTCATACTTTTCCACTTTATTCAGAAGCACACTGTGTTTGTTTTCTATTGCTGCTGTAAAAACAAAATCCACTAATTTAGTGCTTAAAGCAACATCAATGTATTATTTCATAGTTCTGTATCATAAGTCCAGGTTTGCTTGGCTGGTTTCCCTCTTCTATTTTGAAATGATTCTTGATGTTTGTGATTCCATTGCTTTGTGTTATTAACAGTACCTGGACCAGAACTGTTATCAGTTTGAAAACAGGCATTGACACACACAAAAATTATTCATTTCTATAGATTCTTTTAAAATTTGAAACTGAACTACCTGTAATAAACACTTTATAATCATTCAGTATGTAGACATTTTTGGAAATTATATATATGTATATATATATATATATATATGCATATATATATACACATATATATACACACATACATACATACACACACACACATATATATATATAATTACATATATATATATAATTACATATATATATATAATTTCAAGAATGGATAGATAGTCACTGATGTGTCTTTCTCTTTTTATCCTCAACTGTATTTTTACAGATTTTGTTTTAATTGCCTCCATTGTTAATTCTTATCACAGGGCAATTGCAATGGGTGTCTAAAGGTCACTCACTGGAAGCCAGAAGCAGACAAGGTGACTGTCCACAGTTTTCTAATCCACCCCGGTATCTGTGAGCCACATCATCACTTTTATTCATGCAAGGCAACAAAATCAGCCCCAAGGGAAATAAAATCAAACAAAAATTAGTGAAATTTAAATAGCAACATAATGTCAAAAACAATTGTGTCCTAATTTACTTGTTACTGCATTTTTTTAAAAAATAGAGATTGGAAAATATCAAGACAGATTAAGTCAAAATATCCCTATCTCTGAGAGAATAATTTATCAGACAATACTGTTTCAGACCATTCATACTTTGGCTCACATGCTGAATGCATTGTCTAATAAGTATTCAAATCTCTTTTGTACTTTGTTGATGACAGATTTGCTAAATGAGACTCTGGAAAATTATCTTCAAAAGAAAAGTATCTGCCTGCAACCATTCCCATAGAAATGTTAATGAAATTCCAGGTTCCTGATATGTCTTTGGAAAGTCTATGGATCCCAGGTGTTATTATAAATCAGACATTCAGTAATAACCCAACTCAAGATCCTCTGTGGATGAACTTTCAAAACACAACTGCTCATAATTGGGATTTTTAAATTCTAAAGAAAAGGAGCTCTATTCCCATCATTAACTCATTAATTAAGCCCCAAGTTTCTACAAGCAGCATGTTTTTAATCACCACATTTACACCTTTAATCCTGAAGCACAAAATAATGCTCAGAACTCACATTTTTGCCAGCAACCTTTTCTTTAATGGTAGTGTTAGTTTAGTACGGAAAAAAAGACAAGTTTGAGGGAACTAATCTTAGGATTAGAAAAATACCATAATGGTTTTTCATCAAGTTGATAAGTTTTTATTATGAATTAATTTCATAATATTCTGCATATTTGTCACTTAATTCTAAAGGTCAATACCATTTGAAACTGTTGTTCTACTTATCAGATTGAAGGAGTAAAGAGTTACCCTTTGGAAGGTTTGTACTAGCTTAAACCTCCTCACATCCCCTTTGGTCTCTGTCAAAGCCCAGCCAATCAGCAACAACATCATTTCCATGTGAGAAACGGCCAGTTAAATCGCCCCAGTATTCTGTATTACATACAGAGTTCTCTTGTCTGCCAACATGAATGGTTGCTATCATTACATCAGCCTCCAGTGACTTTAATACATGAATGGCTAGTTTACGGTCCAAGAGTGGATTGGCGTTTCTGTCTTTTTTCAGAGGCATCTGCCAACCAACGGGAACAAGCAGACAAAGCTAGCTTTAAGTATCCTGCCCCATGCAATGAATAGGCAAGGTCTAATAAGCCGTTCAAGATGAGACTCTGAGAACATGTAGGGCACCCATAGACTTCTGAAAACCTCCTTCCAGTAAGAGAGCTCTTCTCATATATATAGGAGTGAAAGTATATTCAATTGAAAGCAGAGCTGTGTCTACTTGACTTTGAAGGGGGAGCTGAATAGAAGGGAGTGGTAGAAACAATTCAAGAAGCTATAGTGCACAGGGTGCCTATTATCTGTAGATGACCTTGTTTACTCCAAGTGAAATGAGAACTCTCTGATACTGTTAAACTTGGGAGACAGAATATATAAGCTCCCGTTCTATCTCGGGCACTCTTTTCTTTCATTTTATTCCATTTTTATGTTCTTCCTACTATCAAAACAATATCAACTCATTGCAGATAATTAGACAAATATACAAAATAGTAAAGAAGCAGAAACATATCTATAATCCCAGTGAACACAAAGAATTAGTTAGCATATTGAGCACATTTCTTTCCAGTTTTATTCTTATTCCTTTGCATTTATCCAGAAGATATCAGACTGAAAATATGAAAGTCTCCTTATTTTAATCTATTTTTATATCCTGCTTTATAGCATTAGCCCTGTCCAGCTGGTGTGGCTCAGTGGTTGACAATTGATCTATGAAACAGGAGATCGTGGTTTGATTCCCAGTCAGGGCTCATTTCTGGGTTGTGGGCTCCATTCCTGATGTGGGGCGTGCAGGAGGCAGCTAGTCAATGATTCTCTCTCATCATTAATGTTTCTATTTCTCTCTCCTTCTCCCTTCCTCTCTGAAATCAAAAACATCTTTAAAAAAAAAAAAGTCTTTCCCTAACTTCAACATAGATGTTTATGTGCCCACTGAAGTTCTGATACAATTGAAGTTCTGATACAACCTACTAAGAAGTTCTGATGTCAGCCTAGCTGCCACTTCCTATTAAGACTCACTGTTGCCCTGAGCGGTATGGCTCAGTTGTCTGAGTGTCATCCCATGCACCTGATGGTTGCTAGTTCAATTCCCAGTCAAGGCATATGCCTGTGTTGAGGGTTTGATCCCTGATAAGGGGCATGCAGGAGGAAGCTGATCAATGTTTCTCTCCTCTTCCTCCCTTTCTCTCTAAAATTCAATTAAAACTATTTAATGAAAAAATGCTCATTGTCATAATGAGCCATAGGCTGGTGGGGATTCTTGAGGTTGTGTATAATATGCTTCAGATGTGTTTGATTAAGAAAAAGATCAAATATACTAATCTATATAAAAGGAGGAACAATATTTCTTAAGCAAAGGAAACAATTGAAATAAGCTTATAGACTTTGAAAGAATAGATATTCATTACGGTGTACATATTAAAAGCTTGTTTAAAGTAAAATCAGACTTATCCTTTGAATCCAAGACTGAATACACTAAAATACTTGAAAATATTTTTTAAAATTTATAACTAAACAACGTGAACATTTATCTTCTTCTTGTACTCATTGGTGCAATATATTTTATTTGGAGTTTTATGCATTATATTTTAAAGGCAATAAAGCTAGTTATAAGTAAGTGAAGAAGTAGTTAGATTCTACTAATCCCTGATAAGTTTTCCCCTCCATCCACCAAGTCCCCCATTGAATTCAGTACCACAGTAATCAGCAAGTGGCTAAAGATTTCTTTATATTTTATTTGCCCATGTGGGTAGGAAATGTACTTTAAAAGGAGAATACTTGAATGATGTAAAAAGATGAGCAAAATGCCTGGCTAATGATCACACACACTGAATGACCCATTGCCTGAAAATGGAAAAAGTGACCACAGGAATTTAGCTTGAACTACTTCCTACCACCACCAAGCCTGAGCTGTCAGATGCTGGGGAAACCAACAGAAAGAGGAAGTTCTGGACAGACACACATTGACTCATAAGATTAGTTGCTTCCTCAGATAATTTTCTTGTCCCGTCAGAAATTTCTTATTTGTTTTTATAGAAAGATAGTAGAGATGGAGCCAAAATCCTTGGCATAACAAAAGTAATGAGTGCTCGGACATGGCTTTAGAACGACCAGTTGACTACAGAAAAAAAAAGAAGCCCAGGCATTTCATACTTATTAGCCACAAGGTCGATGGAAGAAAAAGCTGCTTGTAGACATTCCCACTCAACTGACCACATTTTTTCTGACTGTGCAACGAGGCCAAAGACACTTGTTATCTCTGTCAGAGAGAAGGGTAGGTCCCTGAATTCACACTGAAAATATGAAAATAGTCACATCTGGAGGACTTGGGCCCCACCCAAGGCTCATATTTACAACCCTTTGACAGTCCTTCTCTGGAGCCCACATGGGAGCTGTCAGAGCAAACCCACAGAGGATTGGTGACGATAGGCTAGACACATCCACGTCTCTCCCAGATTCGGCCTATTGATCAATACAAAGCAACTGGAGCTCTGATGCCAAGCAATCTGGAAATGAAAAACCAAATTGTTTTCAGCCCATAACTTACCAGGAAAGGGTATACCTCCAAAAAATGCTCAGTGGTTGGTCTCTGGTTAGAGGAAAGAACAGAGATGAAAACATTCTGAGAGCTATTTTGTTCTGAAATATAAGGGGCATCTGGATAGTTGAATCATCTGCTTATAGAGAACTGCCCTACCTATCACTCAGAACTTTCCAGTACTTCAAAGAATACAATGCACCTAGATCCCAAACTAAACAGGGGATAATGTAATTCCTAAGAATTACAATAAAAATAAAATTAGAAAAAAACTTCAACACTGTGGCTTCTCTAATTGTTTAAAATTTTAAGCAAATCAATAACCATGATTTATAGGTAAGCAAAGCATGGAGACTATATTGAAATACAACCACACCCCAGTGAAACTGACACTTTTAAATGCACACACACACACACACACTAGCTATGAGTCTGCAGTGAATATAAACCTGGTGAGCTGTTCACATTAATTGCTGTAATTAACGTAAAACAGGTAAACCAAAGTGTTGATTTTTATTCCGTTTAATGTGTTACATCTTCAAAACTTATAACAATGGTCCACCTTTCTCATGATATGATTGAGTTTAAGGATAAAAGATCTAGAATATAAAAACCAAGTTGCAGGAATTCTGACTTGGAATGAGCAACATTTATTGAGATAGAATATCTTCCAGATGGCAGCCACTGTGCTAGATGCTTTCCAATTTGTCATGTTCAGTACAATATAAAACATAACATTCTAACAATGGGCATAGCCTGAGTTGGGAAAAGTCATTCCCAAAAGTTGTCACTAGAGATGCTGAAGGGCACTGTGTCAGGGTTCCCTTGTGGGTGGTCATTTCTGCATTGATCAGAAATTGAACTAGATGAAGTCTGAGGTAACTCTTCATAAAAGATTAACTAATTCAAAAACTTGAACACCACCAGCACAGACACACAAAGATGCTGCATTCCCACTGAAAACAGTTTAGAAAAAATATTTTCAGACTAAGATCCTAGACTTATCTCTCAACAGGGAAAATCTCTTTCTCTACTATTAACCCTTTCCTGGTAGCCAACATCTCCAACCTCAGCCAGCTCACCTTGTGTCTATGTTTTCTTGAGGTCTACTTATGGACCCTTCCTTCATTAACTCTTTCTTCCGCAATGCATTTATTCCACAACTATTTAGTTTATATCTGATGCTTTCCCCTGAGAATCCTGCCGTGAGAAAGAAAAGCAGGTTGCTGCCTCGTGATGTTTGCCCCTTACCTAAGCAGTCTGTGTGCATTTTTCTCTGGGTTCTCCCAGGGTAAAATTTTTGTCCCAGAGGTGAAATGATGATTGTCAGAGGGGACAAGGAAGAGTGTCAAGGTTCTAGGTCATCCAGGTCAAAGCAAGGTGGTACAATGGAAGGGAGATGTCACTATGAAGATAGGCATGCTGTATCTTCAGCCCAATAAATAGGCAGCTAGGAGTTGGAGCCTATGGTGAGAGGAAGAAGGAAGGTATTGAAAAGTCAATAATGTGCAAATATGCTCATCTGTGTCCAAGGATAGCCACACAATCATTATATGTTAGTGTAGTTCTTAGGTTCCTTTTCCAGGCAGCCCTATTTTACTCCCTGTCTCCTGGAAGCCTCCCAGAATCTTAAACTTACAAGCATAAGTTTTTGTTCAAACCCAATTGTGGTTTAGTTCTCTTGGGACTTAAAACAAATCTACCTTTCCCATCTCTTTGACAATGCTTCAAGGTCATTAACTTAAGACAAATGAGGATAATAGACATGAGTCAAATACTCCTGAGTCAAAAAGCACATGATTGAATCTTGTTCCTCATATCAGGGAAATACCAAATGCTATCATGCAAATGCATAGATGGCAGGGAGGCATGAGCAATACGGATTGAGTTCTGTTTGTAAGGAGTCAGGGGTTTTAATTCAGTTATTATAAAGTAAAGAGGAAGTGTAATGAGAACACTCAGAAGCAAACTTTTGCTGTGGTGTAATCTTTGTGAGGTTAAGGACAAATACCTTTACTTTAGTCCAGACACATACAAGTACTCCATGAAGTCTTTCCAACTCTTCAGGCATTCCATGGTTGCACCATCTCAGTGGGAATTTTTGGATCTTGTAGTAATAGTAATGGGTTGAAGGATAAAATAGTGAATAAATGAATAAGTGAGTAAATGATAAAGTTCATGTGATCAAATAGCCGTGTGTGTGTGCGATTCATGTCAAATTTTTGTATAGAAGTTGTTCAGGCAAAATATCACAATATTAGTGATATTTAAGGGTACCTATATAGTGGGTGGCTTTGGCTATCTGCAGATTGAACATGGAAGGTTAAAATTGTTACCTAATAACTCATGTCATGCTGTAATGGGTATTTGATTTGAAGGTTAGAATTGTTATGTAATAACTCATGTCATGCTGTAATGGGTATTTGATTCAAGTGGGAAGTAGTTGTGAGTCAGGAGAGAGGCAAATGTGTAGTCTAGCTAGATGGGAGGCCCTCGTGTCTGCATGGAGCTTATCTTCCTCTATTTCCATTTCTAATGCCACAATCTGCTGAAGTTGGAAAAATTTAATTTGCTCTGTCAAGAAAAGAATGACCCTGACAATAAACAAACAAAAAATCAAACAAAAAAATTTTTACAGACAGAAAGAGTAAGTAAAAAAGCTTTAGTGAGGTTTTCTTGTGAGAAAAATAAAAAGTATTATATAAATTAAAGTGAGGGATGTTAAAGGTGGTGGTGGCCAGGATTTTAAACATGTCTACCATATGCTCTTTCCAAAACAGGAAAACACATTTGTGAAATTGTTCTAGCAAATTCTCTAGCCAATGCAAAATTTACTTTTCGGTGGGTAATAAAATGTCAGCAAAAGGCAAAAAAGTAATTAACTTGGACTACAAGGCTATTTTTCATGGGAATATGATTTAATAGGAATTCAATTTAAAATTTTTTATAGTTATATATAATCATATATAATTACATATATATCATATATGTTTACATAATCATTAAGAGTATAAAGAATTCTCTCAAATTTTTCATTACTATGCTTTGTAGGAAAAAAGTTTTGCTCAGATTTGTTTTGAATATTTAAAGATTTAACTAAGCCTTGACACTTCCCCTTCTTGGCTGTCACAGCTTTAAGTAATGTCACCACGCTGAAATGTTTTCAAATATAAAGAAAATATCTACCCCGATAACCCGAACAAATTTAGGTTAGTTAATTAAGGGTATTTTATCTCATTTAGTATATTTGTTTAGTCACCAAACATAAAATATTCACTTATGTCAGTTACTGATTCTCCACAGTTCTTATTTCTTTGAAGGTCAGAGTAAAAGACAATTACTTTTAACAAAAATATCTTCACCAACAACAATATACCAAGTTCTTTGCTAGATGATGAGGATATAATAATGATTTTTTTATATCCCTTTATGGGCAATATTGTGAAAAATTGCCTAATTGGAATGATTGGTGTTGATTCACTAAAGAGAACATAGGCCACAGTATTTGCTTTCTGATTCACTCTTACCCATCTGTGGTGAAGAATCCGCATTCCACGAAACCTCATATTCATTGGCAAGCACACTGATTGTCATTTTCCCTCAACATTATGGACCTTGGAAACCATAAGTGCATATTTGGGATGTGTAGAAGGACCATCATTGAACAGCTCATGTATGATGGCGTTGAGGTCATCCAACTGTACCACAGAGACAGGGTCATATTTGCATGTTTCTCCTGAACCACATCCTACAGATTCTATTAAAACTGGTATATCCTTAATTTGAAGGGATTTGTTTCTTTTTCTTATAATAATATACTGCAGCAAAAAAAGATATAAAAATTGATTATTTGAGCTGTTCAGTTTAGATGCATAGTAGTAGATTGTGTCATTGTTCCCATTATTTGTTGCCTTCCTTTAAGAAAATTATGCATCCCCTTCTCTTGTTATGAGACCTGCATGGACTCCCTGTAAGAGGAACATACCACCCCACTGAGGCAGGCTTGGTCATTGACCTTTTTTGACCAATCAATAGATTGTGTGCAGAAGTAACTTATGTGCCATGTAAGCAGAAACATTAAAGACCGTCATGAGTTCACCATTGCCCAGATAGGATCTGGTTCTTCAGCCTGGATCCCCAAATAAATAAAATACATAGACTAAAATATAGAGCCATAGACTAAAGCAGAGTTGCAACTGATCTGTGCTGATATGGAATGTAAGTGAGACATAAAACTTAATTGCTGTAATCCACTGAGATTTGGAAATTGTTCCTGTAGCATTACAAAGTGAAAGATGACTGATAAACCACATAAACAGACATTTACATGTTACTAGTATAACTTAATTTCATTAATTTATGGTTATAATCATTCCTATTTTATTTCACTTTTAATTTATCTTTTGGTCATCACTCTACCATTAATAGTGAGAAGCTTAGTCTCTTCCCTATTTTATCCTTCAAATTACTCAAAAATTTTGGGCATTATAGTCTGCTATGTACAAAGAGGACCAATTTTTTTCTAGGCGGTTTAGCTCAGTGGATAGAGTATTGGCCTGCAGACTGAAGGGTCCCCGGTTTGAGGTTGTGGGCTTGATCCCCAGTGGGAGGCATGTGGGAGGCAGCCAAACAGTGATTCTCTCTCATCATCAATGTTTCTATCTTTCTCTCCCTCTCCCTTCCTTTCTGAAATAAATAAAAATATACTTAAAAGAGAGAGAGAGAGAGAGAGAGAGAGAGAGAGAGAGAGAGAGAGAGAGAGAGAACCAATCTTCTAGGCAGAGAGGGAAAAAGAGAACACTAAAAATCTCCAGTAAGTTCATTAGCATTAGTGAAGAGTAGGTCTGTCTAGTCTAATGGACATTTGTCCACTGGTGCCATGTTATAGATGTTGGCCTTCATCTGTACCAGGGCACATAATTCTTTCATTTCACACTCACTTGCTCAGCCATATTTCCTTGCTTCTCTGACCCTTGACCTATTGTAGAATTTAGGCCTCCAGGACACACACTCCTTGCTTCATGGGGAGTTCCCTTCACATCATGGGGTCCTTTTAATCAGGAGATCCCATCCACCATGATAATTTTCTAACAGTGAATCACAGATAATTTTCTAACAGTGAATCACATGACCCCAAAACAAATGGTCTTTTTACAGACATTCTGAAGTCCCCAGTGCATACATATGGTCACTTGTTTACTTGGCTAAAAGGCCACTCTGGGACCATTCAGAGGACAAAGGGTGGCACCATCAAGATGCATAACTATATGTCTCAGCATACAGAGAGATGTACAGGGAAGCTTCCTTAAGTTAAATAAACTGCTTTTCACATTAACATATGCTACTCCTGTCCTATTATCACACATATATCATTATTGCATCTCTAGTGTTTAGCAAAATACTTGGCACATGTTATGAGCTAGATAAATACCAGTCAAATGAGAGAAATACTGATTACAAAGCAAATCAATAAGATCAGAAATGGACTAAAATCTTCCCATTCATTGTTAGTTGAACCTATTGTAGTAATATTGATTATTGTGGTTATAATTATTTCACAATATATGTAAATCATACCATCATGCTATATGCTTTAAGATTATACAGTGATGTATGTAAATTACTTCTCAATTTAGTAAAAAATAATTTTTAAAAAGAATTTTATTCTAGAAAAATGAATTTCTTCACTCCACATTTCCCCATATATGGTAATTTCCCCCAATTTTCTACTTCTTCAAGTGTTTGTAACTCTTGAAACCTAATACAGGAGATCTTTGGGTGGGCATTTCAGAGGAAATGAAAGTTAAACTGGGTCTTAGAGTATTTATAAAGGCTTTTCAGACAAACTTTAATAAATGATACAAAAAGAAGATATACAAATAATTCTTAGTCTATTTGCATGCAGGCATAATAAAACTGAGATTGTCTTTTATATTCTCATCCTGAAATTTTTAAATAGTTTTATTTCTTAATTTCTACATATAACCATATAATCAAAGAATGAAAAAACCCATTAGCCATGTTTTCTTAGACAATAAAACATGTGAGGTAGACAATAGGGTGGTGAAAACCTGAGGTGGGGGTGTGAAGATGGGGAGAGAGAGATCAGTGGGGGGAAAAGGGCACAGATGTAATACTTTCAACAATAAAGATTTAAAAAAACATGTGAGGTGTCTTAGGATTAAAAAACATATATTTCTTTTTTTAATGATAAAAGTAAATTTATTTTATGTAAAATAATTCCAAAAAAAATAAAGATAGGTCATTGGAAGCAGTCAATTTTCATTGTATGTGATACTCTAGTAAAATTGATGGGGAAATAAAACTTTTAATTAGTGAAGAGGATGCATTCTAAAGGCACATTTTATTATCAGACACAGCTATGCTTTCTAAAACTTTATCATGGACTGCTACTCTCCTTGGTAGTTAATACCAGAATTCACTAATATTCCTTATGGAATCGAGCCACCTTGTTTATATCAAACTAGAGGCCCAGTGCATGAAATTCGTGCCTTGGGGGAGGGTCCCTCAGCCCAACCTGTACCCTCTCCAATCTGGGAGCCCTCAGGGGATGTCCTACTGAAGGCTTGGGCCTGCTCCCCATGGTCCTCTGCTCTCTGTGGACCTGCCTGCTTGTCGCCGCTGTAGGCCCTGGTGTCTGCTCTCTGTGGGGGCCTGCTCTCCCCTCTCTGCCATGGCCAGGAGCAAGCAGGGCTAAAAGGACGACTCCAGCGGGGCTGAGGGGACTGGGCCCACCATCTTGTGGCTATGGGCACCGCCACCTTTGTGACAGAGTGACTGTCAATTTGCATATTCCATCTTTATTAGATAGGATTGCCTCCTTTATATTATGAAATCATAGACTCACGGAGTTGTAGATATGGAAGGCTGGAAGACTGTTTTGTCTAGTTTTCTAGTTTTATTATTGTGAGAACTGAGGCCCTAAGAGTTTCAGTATGAAACATATATTTCTGACTAACTGCATCATTAAAAGCAGTAGATAATCATCAATTTTCCAATTCTTTCTGAATTGTAAATAACACTGTGATAAAGAAAATATTTCAGTCAGCATTTTTACTTCTTTGCTCTAAATTCAAAATTGTATGGTATTATATATATGCTAAAAATATATCTTTCTGAAAAAATGCTTAAATTTTTAAGATTACTGCCTTTCATTCCATTCCCTGAACATTATATTTATATTCACCATCTTGAGTGAGAAAATAAGTAGCTAAGAGTCATGGATAAACTAGAAGAAACAAACAACCATGAGCTAAGATATATACATATCACATGTGCAAAATTCTTACTGTGATTCACATCAAGACATGAATTGATAAACAATTGTGTGGTTTTTAATTAATAAAGGTTTTCTCTAAGAGTTATAGCAACTTGCTAGTAATTTCAAAGTGAGAAAATTTGGAATCCAACATTTGATTCTTGCTGGCTAATTGTGCAACCTTGGGCCAATGACATCAACTTTCTGGGCCTTAATTTTCATATTTGCAAAATATGGATAATAATACCAAACTTGGGGTGTCTCTGTGTGAATAAGTAATAATATATGTGTATTATTCACAATACTGATTTAAGAAACAAGAAGTGTAAGACTAGAAAACATTTTTATTTCAGTTAACCAAACCACCAAAACAACCAATAAAAGAAACCACTATCAATGAAACCTATATTTGTGGATTTGTGGATTCAAACCATTAGATTATCATTCTGTCTTCTGTATTTGTCTTTATACAAGGAGCTGTGTTCTCTCAAGCTAATCATCCTTACAGGGTTAAAAACAAAAACTACAGGCAGCTATGAATTTATATTATCATAGATATCAAGAATAGAAAACAAAGATATTCTCTTCAACTAACTCCAATTAGAAAAGTCCTGAGGAAGAAACATAAATGATCCTGCTGATGTCACATTCCTATTTTTTTAACCAATTGTCTGTGGTCAGGTGGGTGGAATCCTATGATTGGCCCAACTTCATGATGTATCCAGACCTGTGATATGAGATGTGAGATCTGGAACCTAAAAAGGGGGGAAAAGGTGTGAGAACAAAACAAAAAAAGTAGCAAAATAGTTGCTTCATTATTTCAAGTACCTATATAAGATCAGCAAAGTACTGGAAAATTTTTGTATTAATGAGATTTTCACTTCTTGGATAAACCAATTAGTTAGTTTAATTTTGGTCTATGGGCCACTCATGTATGTTCATGATGATAAGTATGAAAGAAACCTGAGCAAGGAGAGACGAATTCAGTGTAGAATCCATGGCCACTACATTAAAGCTTGCCCTGCTGGTGGTGGCTGATTTGTGACATCTTTACCCCCAAAGGTCAGAGGGTTATTATCCTTTGAGATTTCAATACACAGATTTGAAAATGAGATATTGACAACAGATACTGACTCTATTGACCCTCTAATTCAGAATCAAAATGAACTGCAATCTGCTAGAGGGGGCGGGGGTGAAACATTTCTGCTTCATCTCTTACTAGCTGTGTGCTCTTGGTTGAGTTATGAATCTCTCTGTGCCTCAGTTTCCTCAATGGTTACATGGAGATAATAATACCTAAATGCTCATAGAGTATTTGAGGGCAATTAAATGAGTTAATGTATATAAAGGACTGAACATAAAACTTCAAAATTATCATTTTTGTCATTATTATCATTTTTGTCAATAACTATATGATAAAAACCTAAGTGACCGTTATGGCAGAACGACCGGTTGCTATGATGTACACTGACCACCAGGGGGCAGATGCTCAATGCAGGAGCTGTCCCCTGGTGGTCAGTGCACTTCCACAGGGGGAGCACTGCTCAGCCAGAAGCTAGGATCACAGCTGGTGAGCACAGTGGTGGTGGCAGGAGCCTCTCCTGCCTCCGCAGCAGCTCTAAGGAACAGGGAGCCAAGTGGTAAGGAGCAGTTAGCAGGCGGGCGGTAAGGAGCAAGGGGTCCCAGACAGTGAGAGGGCACAGGCTGAGCTGAGGTACTCCTCCCTACTTCCGCAGTGCATGAATTTCATGCACCAGGCCTCTAGTTATTATCATAAATGTTTCCTGAATCATAAAACTTGGCTAAGTGTTTAGGGGCCTATGTGCAAGGACTAATTGATTTTGCAGAAAAACACCACAGTTTATTTGCCATATTCATGCCTAAACATAACAGTCAACATCTAAAATGGGGGGGGGGGTCATAAATGAGTTATTGATGTGTGTTCTCTAAGTGTCCATTTTTGTGGTTAGTTAGGTAAAGTGTTTAGTTGTTTAAATTATGTCTGTTCTGTCCAGAAGTTTAACATGATCCTGCCTCAATCTTTTTCACTCTTTGGAGAGGTAAAAAAGAAAAGCTAAGGGGTTGGTTCAGGGTTAGTTTTATAGTGTTGCTCTTTTGCAGATCTGTTTGCAAATGCAAGCAATAAATTAATAAATTTAAGAGTTAGATTGAAGAGTTCTCTAGTAAATATTGTGATGTTCCTCTCCAATCCCTTTTAACATCCTGGAACACCCTTCCCAGCTGCTAATGTCTCACAGATGGCCCACTTCTCTGGAGAGTGTGCCCCTAACTGTCAGCTGCTTCAACTGCAGTTATGTCCACAGCCTGGGCACAGTTCAAAGCCAATGACGAACTGGTGTGGCTTATAAAGGGTTAACCCCTTGACTCAAGTGGGACAACACAGCTAATGGTTAATGATTCAAAGACCTTCCCCTATGAATCAGGCCAAGGCTAGACTTTATCTGAGACCACTTTCCTGTTCAGCACTTTCTCTTCCTTTATCCTAATGTACTTTCCACCAATATATCACTCTTTTAAGAATTAAGGTTTCAGATTCAACTTCCAGGGAGCCCAGTCTACGAGAATATTACAACAACCTGTGCTATCAAAGGAACCTGAAGAATAATCCAAAGCTATCAACCTGAGACCTCTGAGGAAAAATAGATTTCAGAAATGTAGACTTTTAGAAAAAAAGACCTACAGAACGAATAACATAAAAGCGACAGAGGAGATGATCACGAAGCAATATAATGCCTCAAGCATTAGGAATGGCATATCCTGAGCATGATAAATAATGTTTAGTGGTTGCTGTTGGTTGTTTTGTTGGCTGGCTGGTTTGATTGATGGGTTGCTGGGGAGATGTCCACCAGTCATCTCCCCTCCTTATTTTGGAGGAATAATCAATATGTGAGTAGTTGGGGAAATGAGGTTCCCTACCTCAAAATGCCTGTGCAGACAGTGAGGAATCCTTTCTCTGTCTGATCCAGAGGCAAGGACTAGGTTACCTAAACAGTCCTTAGTCAAGCAGCCCTCTAAGTCCAGATTTTGAAGCTTAACTCAGTTGGTAACACATAGATGGCCAGAGTTCATTTAAGACAGCTGCAGTGTGGTTCATCAGATAGCCTACAGACTCCAGTGGTATCTGAGAGGAATGGTATAGTAGTGGCAGATTCAATGCTTTTTTAGTTTCTATGTGTGCTCCAAGCATGCTCCTCCATTTTCCTATCAATTATATGCACTCCCTATTTCTCCCTTTTCAAGTATAAAAAAGTACAGTTGTTCTCTCTTGCCTGAAATTAAATTTTCTTTTTTAAATTACAAAGGAACTGAGGAAAAACCAATATGGCTGGCTCAGTGAGTAGGTCAATGATAAGCAATTGGACTATGGGGCTAGGCAGGAGTTTTGCAAGGCCTACAGAACACATAAAGGATTTTTCTGATGTTTGTGAGAGTCAAGTATCTATAAAACTCCCTTAAAGAACAATATAAGAAGGTTACTTTGAGGCAGGTCTGTGGCCTTCTATTGAGTGAGTGTAAATGTGGATGAATAGGCAGTCTTGACAACCAAATATCTGGAGATGTAGAGAAAAGGTGGAGCTTGGGCAGGTTTCTGTACTGGATCATCAGGAAAGGAAGGAGCAGCAGAAGATGGTTTAGTCAGAGGACAGGCTCAAGAAACAGGGGCTGCTGCCTTAGACCAGCAGGCTGGAAGACGGTTATAAAGAGGACACTTGAATCTGCGTGGTGAACTGGACAGGCAAATGTGATTGCCAGCCCAAATAAGCCAAATAATCTGAAGAAAGAGAGACAAGTCCGGGCAGGAACCAAGCCAGGGCCTTAGGCAATAGAGAAATAAAATCTTGGAAGCGCCAAGCCTTGTTGTAGAAAGAGTTCAGTCCCATGTGTGCACTGGGCAGCGTTGGTCCACAATGGTTAACCTCAGCCTGAAAAGCGTCCATCTCTTCAGGGAGTGAGATTTCCCAGGGGGTACCTGAGTTTCTTCAGCCCCTAAGTTCCTTATTGTAGCGTTCGTCCTCTCCTCCTACTTCTTATCTCTGACTGCTTTTCTCATATCATCATCTGAGCCAGAGTTTCCACAGCAGAAAGTGTGACACATGCAAACACGTACGCACAAGCATGCAATTAAAAAGCTGAGACAATTGGGAATTGCTGACATAACTCCAGTCACTAACTGCTCTTCCAGAAACTTCTGGAAAATAGGAGCAAAATATTGAGGAAGGCTGAGTTTTTGGAAAATATTAAAGTGTCTCAGTTCTCTGCTTAATTCCATGGCATGCATGACTATTAATGAAATGTGCCAAGCTGGGAAATTAGGAGCCTTCATTATCTTCATATCAAAGAGATACAGATCATGCAAAGAATAACAAACGTGAGCAAATAAACTCAAGATTCTAGGGAAAAAAAATAATTAAATCAGTGGGTATATTTGGGGAGAAAAAAGGGGATAAACTTATCAGTGGATTAAAATTTGGGAAAAAAAACAACAGAGAAAGTAAACACCTAATTTGTGATAATGGGATTAAGAAAAACAATGATGTTGATTGTAAATTGAATGGCAGAGAAAATGTGTTGGCAACGTGAACTGATTGGATTGTAGAAGCTAATCTCCCGAGGGAAGGGGTGGAAGTTTTGTCTTGCATATTAAAGGCAAAATTCTCACTGGCTGGAGTTAGGATAAAATGACTTAGATCTTTTTCAACTCTGATGTCTATCATTTGGCAAGGGAAACCTAGCTAGGAGTTACACAATTAAGCATCCTCACTGAAAAAATAAATACAGAAATGTCTGATGATGAGGACCCATCCCCTCCAAAAAAAATGTAAAAGAGATCTTCACACCACCAAAAGAACCATGAGATCCAGCCCAGAAGAACAATTCTTGACGTGGACCAGGGATAAATAGATGCTTTCATTCCCCTGGTTTTCTTAATCCTCAACTCTGAATGGATGGGGGTGGCAGGTTTTCAGGGGTGCTGGAAGGCAGGGGCTTTGCATAATCTCCCCCTGAAGGTTTGTTCTGTTTGGAAGAGGGTATCTTTTGAAGATGACTGGATCGGACCCAGCAAGTTCCCTTTACTCCCACAATCTTTTGCCCACTTCCTTTCACCCCTTCCTCTTGGCTCTACCCATCTCTGGGAAAGTGAAAAAATTACAACACACTTTATATCCTTTCTTGGAGAATCCGGGAGTAGAGTATTATATCCTCATAGCATGTTGGCAAATCCAAAGCCTGCTCAGAGAAAATCCACTTTGAAAACTAAGTCCATAGAGATGTGGACAGTTCTGAGAAAAGACATTGTCTCCTCTTACTTTGTGTTTTCTTTTATCTGCAGGCTTAAGTTTTCTGGTTTCCTTATTTGATTCATTTGTTGTTCTGGTTTTCAGAAATAACCACCAGTGTAGACAGAATAGAATATATTGTACAGTCTGTGACTGTTTTGACTGGCACAAACTATCACTTAGGCAAACTGGCAAAATTAGAAAGCAAATAGATTACGGGTTTGTAGTTTGAGAACTAGCGCAGTGAACACCAACTGCAGTTTTGAGTCGATTTTTCCTCTCCTCCTTGCCTTTATAAATGCCTATTTTGGGATTTTATCTCTGAATCATTAAAGTTAGGCAATCAGAAAAACCTGGAATGGAGAGGTCTTATTTTGTGTATTCTCACGAGAATGTAACAGCTGCAACCTTTTGGATAAGAAATGTTCATTTTCTAGCCATGAATGGACTTTTTTAAGCCCATGGAGTCCAGGATAATTGTGCCATATAGGCTACTTCTACATTGGCTTGCTTTTAGTATCCTTGCTAGTTCTGCTCAGATCCTCAGTGGACATTAAAGAGAGACACAACTAGATGTAAAAGCTGCATAAGGCAGTCACAAATCCAAGACTGGGGTCTTCACCCTACAGCATTGTAGAAATACAACATTAAAGTAAAACAAAAATATAACATAATTTTAAAAAATATACTTAATGCCCCAGATGGTTTGGCTCAGTGGATAGAGCCTGCGGACCAATGGGTCCCAGGTTCAATTCTGGTCAAGGGCATATACCTGGGTTGCAGGCTTGATCCCCTGTGGGGTGTGTGCAGGAAGCAGCCAATCAATGATTCTCTCTCATCATTGATGTTTCTCTCTTCCCCTCTCCCTTCCTCTTTGAAATCAATAAAAATATATTAAAAATTATATATATATATATATATATATATATATATATATAATTTTTAAGTTCCTTGTTTTCATATTTTTAAATGTCATTGATATATATATCAATGACATTTAAAAATATGAAAACAAGGAACTTAAAAGGAAGTGGGTGTTGACCCATGGGCAACTGAAGCTGTTGTCTGATTAGACGTGTGGCTGTGCAGTTGCTAGGCATTATGGAGACTTGGAGGGGTGAATTTAGGTGTCCGGTGTTTGCATCTGGAGGGTGTCATCTGCAAACAAATGTCTTCTTTTCAGAACAGGGGCTAGCTTGAATAGAATGTTACATGGTTCATCAGACTTAGCTTCTGCTAGAAATGATCACCAGCGTCCATTAGAAAATCTCTCTGTGTCAGAAAGTGTTTTTTCTAAAGATGTTGCAGTGTAAGGGTTACCTTTGGATAAAACAGAAGAGAAAAATAGACAAAAAACAATGTCATTTTTATTTCTCACACCACAGGACAGAAAGAGACTCTAAGAACAGGTTTGAAACAAAACACCTATACAACAGCCTGCACAACATAGTCAGGTTTGAGCCTCACAGTCAGCCAATGTAGGAGAGATCCCACATAAGAATGGGACCAAAATAATAAAGACTCAGTTACAACAGGAGGGCCCAAATAACACATAAAAGGAACATTTCTAGAGCATCCAGCTGAGGAGATCAAAGCGATTGCACCACTGCGTCCCACAGGACACTTAATACATAAGGCCACCCCACAAAGACTGGGAGTCATAGCAGTTCTAACACATAGAAACAAACACAAAGAGACAGCTAAAATGGAGACACAAAGAATAACCCCCAAATGAAAGAAAAGGAGGAATCTCCAGAAAAAGAACTAAATGAGATGGAGGCAAGCAATTTATCAGACATAGAGTTCAGTTATGGTTATAAGGATGCTCAAGAAACTTAGTGATAACTATAAGGAACTTAATGGAACTACATCAGCATGGAAAGGGACATAGAAACCATGAATAAGAACCAGCTGGAGATAAAGAATACCATGTCTTAACATCAAGAATACACTGGAAGGAGCTAAAAATAGGCTGGATAAAGCAGAGGATCAAAGAGATTTGGAAGACAAGGTAGGAAAAAAAACCCCACAAACTCCCAAATCAAAGCAACAAAAAGGAAAAAATTTAAAAAACAAGGATAGCCGAAACCGGTTTAGCTTAGTGGGATAGAGCGTCGGCCTGGGGACTGAAGGGTCCTGGGTTCGATTCTGGTCAAGGGCATGTACCTTGGTTATGGGCACATCCCCAGTGAGGGGTGTGCAGGAGGCAGCTGATCGATGTTTCTCTCATCGATGTTTCTAACTCTCTATCCCTCTCCCTTCCTCTCTGTAAAAAATCAATAAAATATATATTTAAAAAAATAAAAAACAAGGATAGTTTAAGGGTCATTTGGGACAGCATGTCTCTATATCAGTACCAGGGGAAGAAAGTGAGGAAGCAATAGAAAATTTGTTTGAAGAAATAAAACAGAAAACTTCCCTTACCTGATGAAGGAAATGTTACAGAAGTTCAGGCAGTATAGAGTCCCAATCAAGATGAACCCAGAGTCCCACATCAAGACACATCATAATTAAAACGCAAAGGTTAAAGACAAAGAGAGAATCTTAAAGGCAGCAGTTAGTCTCTTCAATAAATGGTGCTGGGAAAATTGGATAGGTACAAGCAAAATAATGAAACTAGATCACCAACTTATACCATGCATAAGAATAAACTCAAAATGGATAAAAGACTTAAATCTTAAGTTGTGAAACCATAAAAATCTTAGAAGGAAACATAGGCAGCAAAATCTCGGACATTTCATTTAGCAGAATTTTCACCAATATATCTCCTAGGGCAAGAGAAACAAAGGAAAAAAATAAACAAATGTACTATATCAAACTAAAAACTTCTATACTGCAAAAGAAACCATCATAAAAATGAAAAGGAAACCATAGTATGGGAGAAGTTATATTTTAAGAAAAAAATTTAATCCTGAGAGACTTTTTCAAACAAGAAATCTATTGTCTAAGAACTTGCTTTTTGTATCACTTTAGAGCTTAAAATTACAAAGCATGTGCATATTACCTACCACCTGACTTTACCATTAACAAATTAGGTCATCATATTTGGATGCAACATTCAAAGTAAATTTATTTTTAATAAAATAATTTAAAAATAAAATTAATTTTGAATTACTGACTTTGAATTTATTTTTATGTCACTCTTCAAAAACATGCAAGTGAGAGGTAGGGGATTTTAAAAATATTTTAAGAGCCCAATGTGGTAAAATACTGAGACAAATTAAGAATACCAACCTGAGGTTGATGTCTTCACAACAATTTGGAGAAAATATTTAAAGCCAGCGTACCAATGTTTCAAGAAGTTCTAAGTTTTGTCACTTATTGAACTGTTATATTCATCAGTTCAAGGAAGATTTAACAAAGTTCAATTAAATTAGATTATTCACATAGGAAAGTTTTCTTTAAATGTTCTTTCCAGAAATATATGGCCATGATAGCTCTACATAGAATATTCTGATAGAATTTATTTTGGCAAATTTTACTTCAGGAAACAAACATAAAATTTTCTGTCTATATTTTCGCTCTTTTCTTTAAACAGGAGTAGGTAAAAACAGTGCCAGAAAACATCACAATTTGATTCTGTGCTTACAAAATAATATATGTACTTATTATATCTAATATATTTATTATTTATTAGACTGTCTCAGAACTCTGCTCCAGGACTCACTTCTCAAAAAGTTATGAAAATTGAAAAGTAATAGAAAAAAAAAGTGTTAAATATTTTTAAAGCTTAAAATCTATCCTCCTCATAATACTAAATGTTTCTCTATAGGACTTAGCAAGTGGATCAATATTTACTGTATTTTAAAATAGTCCATTAATTAAAGCTCTTGATAATTAATTTGAAGTAATAACAGCATAACTAGTAATTAATATATTAAAAGTGTAACCACTCATTTCAAGATATTGTTGAGAAAATGACTCTGGGATCTTTTAACCAAAATTTTCTGCTTCTATTTTGCACAGGTCAAAGTAATTAAATAGTCACAGGGATGTAAAGTACAGCATAGGGAATATAGTCAATAATATTGTAATAACTATGTATGGTGCCAGGTTGGGTACTGGAAACATCAGGGGGATCACTTTGCCTAACCACTCTGCTGCACACCTGAAACTAATGCAAAATTATATTGAATGTAAACTAATTGAACCATAAAACTAAACAAAATAAAATGTATAAAATTTTGCTTGCGTTGAGGTGAAATTTGAAAGAAGAGATCATTCTATTCTTTATTAGACATTTGTACAAAATAAAACTCAGAAAATCCAGATTTTGTTCATTGTTGGCAAAGAGGGAGTTTAAAGGCCCTGCAGGAACCACAGTGCAGTAGTTTTACCCCATCACACATTTTATACAACTCTGGTCACCGTGGCTCTGCCTATTTTGGTATCTAATCTATAAGTTATTTCTGAAGTGGAGCTTCTTTAAAGGAGTCTGCCTTGCCATCTCCCTGTCGTGGCAAATGCCACTCTGTCAGCCCTTCAGACCTTTCGCTGTCCTGATGGAGTCTGGGTCTCCATTTTTCAAGAGGAGTTTTCAGTGAACCATAATCTGTCTTTCGATTGGCTATGTCTGGAAACCTTGGTGGGCTGGGTGGGTCCAAAAAGAAGAGAGGATGTTTTCTTTTTCCACTGTTTAAACCTCTTGTGAGTAATTCCCCACAGCTGTACATAAACACCCCTTTTCTGAGTGGGGGGAAAGAGGTCCCAGAACAGAACAGCTCTCTCTGTGTTTATCAAATTAAAACAAATCATGGCAACAGCTTCTCACTCTAACCAAAAGAGAGCCTCCTCGTCTCAATGCGTTTTGTGGGGGGATTAATTGTTCTCTGGGGCTTCAGACTAGACATTCTGAGTTCTCCTTTAAAGATGAAAGGGATGAAGAGAAGAAAACAAGTTTTAAATTCTGCATGGAAACAATCTGGAATTCTTTTGCAGCTATTATGGGATTGTTCAACAATTAAATAGCCATAATTATAACCCTAAACAATGTTTGACTGGGCTGGCTGCCTAATCAGGGAAGCTGTATTTTCACAGCAGACTAAGCATGTTATTGTTAAAATAAATGTTATTGAAAAAAAAACAGCCCTAGAGAATACATTTCTGCCTACAGAGAATTAGTGGTTATTTTTAAAGATGCTAAGAAATTCAGTGCTTACCATATAAAGGGTGTAAATTAACACCTGTGAATTGCATGGAAAACATTTAGGTTTGTTTGCAAATAACCCCCTGCTATTAGCAGTTTTAAAACATCACCACGAGAATTTTCTAATTTTTAGGCTGATTTGTTCTTCTAGTCCAATGTAGTTGAGACAAAGGCTAAGTGATTTGGCAAGGTCATGCATTAGTAGTAGACTTTGAAGTCACAGATTTCTCTGCATAACCCCGTCATAGTTCTTATAATTATAGTAATTGATTTGATTGTCTGACTTTTTGTAGAGATTGTGAGATCGTGGAATTCTGAATACCCACAGCCTAGCACACTGCTGTGTGTGTGTGTGTGTGTGTGTGTGTGTGTGTGTGTCAGAAGACATGGATGGTGGTAAGGGTGAGCACTATAGTAAGTTTATAATAATTTTTATGAAGTATTGATTAATGACTGAGTCAAACTCTGAACAAAAATGGTTGAGTTCTAATACCAAACCTGCATACTTAAACCTACATTTTGAAGGTTCTTTTTCAAATGTTTGTTCCTAGTTTTTCTCTAGAAGATTATCTTGGCTGAATGGGAGGGGGGGAAAAGAGACTATCTTTCAACATTAATTTCCTCAAAATTACCTGATCATAAGAATTATCTGCAATACTTCTTAAAATCACATCTTCTCTGGCCTCAGCCCAGCCTATGAAGTCAGAACAGAATATCTGAAAATCTCTTGGGCAGAGGCACTTAATGATGGAATTAAGTTTGAAATTATCAGTCTCCTAAATAATTTCTGGCTAATGAAGCATATCAGGTGGGTCTTTATTATCTAGGGTAAAGTCCACTTCTTCCATAGAGTCAACTGGACAATCCTAATTTAACAAAGTCCACGTAATTCCTTAATGATCTACTGAAACCTATACTTCTACTTAGAACATTTACTTGCATTATCATTATCTCTTTTTTAAAATATTTGTATTGACTTTAGAGAGAAAGGAAGAGAGAGGGAGAGAGAAACATCAATGTGAGAAAGAAACATTGATCAGTTGCCTCCCACATACACCTACTGAGGATCGGTATGTGCTCTAATGGGGAATTAAACCAGTGACCTTTTGGTGCATGGAAAAACACTTAACCTACTTAGCCACACTTGCCAGGGCTCATTATCATTATCTTTAACTAGTAGCCCTGCGCACAAATCTGTGCGCCAGTAGCTCGCTGCCGCCCTCCTGTAGCTCTCCACCTGCTGCCCCACCCTCCTGTAGCTCCCCCCGCCCCCCCATAGCTTGCTGCCCTGCCCCCTCCTGTAGCTCTCCGCCTCTCGCTTGCTTGCTGCCCTGCCCCCTCCTGTAGCTCTCTGCCGCCCACTTGTAGCCAGTAGCTCACTGCCGCCCTCCTGTAGCTCTCCGCCTGCTGCCCCGCCCTCCTGTAGCTCCCCCCATCCCCCTCTCCCCCCTCATAGCTTGCTGCCTTGCCCCCCCCCCCCCTGTAGCTCTCTGCCGCCGGCTTGTAGTTCACTGCCCCACCCACCCTCCTGCTGATCCGTGATCCAGTCGTTATGTGGTTGGTCGTTACGCCTC
The DNA here is from genome assembly GCF_951640355.1 of Cnephaeus nilssonii. Lineage (NCBI taxonomy): Eukaryota > Metazoa > Chordata > Mammalia > Chiroptera > Vespertilionidae > Cnephaeus > Cnephaeus nilssonii. The sequence continues at coordinate 27,715,273 of NC_137089.1, read as the reverse complement.
ACAGCATAACGGATAATTATCATATTCCTCTCTTATTATATAGGATGATAATGTTGACAGTATTACAGATGTCCCCCATTCCCTCCTCCTTTATCCCCCTCTGCCCAGCCCCCACCCCTCAGGCCTTCACCACACTATTGTTGGTGTCCATGGGCTATGCATATAGGTATATAAGTTCTTTGGTTTATCTCTTCTTCCTCCTTCTTCCCCCAATATCACAGTCTTTCCCATGCCTCCATGTCTTGGGTCTTATTTTGTTGGTCAATTAGTTTTGCTCATTAAATTCCAAATATAAGTGATATTTATCTTTCTTTGATTGGCTTATTCACTTAGCATAGTAGTCTCCAGGTCCATCCATGCTGTCTCAAAGGGTAAAAGATCCTTCTTTTTTACAGCTGCATAGTATGCCATTGTGTAAATATGTCACAGCTTTTAATATCAAACTATACTACAAAGCCATTGTAATCAGAACAGCCTGATACTGGCATGAGAACAGGCATATAGACCAATGGAACAGAACAGAGACCCCAGAAATTGACTCACACAATTACGGTCTATTAATATTTGACAAAGGAGGCAAAAACATACAATGGAGTAAAGACAGTCTCTTCAACAAATGGCGTTGGAGAAACTGGACAGATGCACACAAAAAGATGAAATTAGACTACCAATTTACAACATTCACAATAATAAACTCAAAATGGATAAAAGACTTAAATATAAGTTGTGAAACCATAAAAATCCTAAAAGAAGAAATGGGCAATAAAATCTCAGACATCTCACATAGCAGAATTTTTGTTGATACATCTTCTAGGGCAAGAGAAACAAAGGAAAAAATAAACAAATGGGACTACATAAAAATAAAAAGCTTCTGCACAGCAAAAAAAACCACCATCAAAATGAAAAGGGAGCCCTACCTGGTTTGGCTCAGTGGATAGAGCGTTGGCCTGTGGAATGAAGGCTACCAGGTTCAATTCCAGTCAAGGGCACATGCCTAGGTTACAGGCTCAATCCCCAGTAGGGAGCGTGCAGGAGGCAGCCAATCAATGATTCTCTCTCATCACTGATGTATGTTTCTCTCTCTCTCTCTCTCTCTCTCTCTCTCTCTCTCTCTCTCTCTCTCTCTCTCCCTTCCTCTCTGAAATCAATAAAAATGTATTCTTTAAAAAAATGAAAAGGGAACCTACTGTATGGGAGAACATATTTGCCAGTGATTCATCTGATAAGGAGTTAATCTCCAAAATATATAAAATACTCATACAACTCAACAAAAGGAAGACAAACAATCCAATTAAAAAATAGGCAAAGGACCTGAATAGACACTTTTCCAAAGAGGACATACAAATGGCCAAGAGACATAAAAAAATGCTCAAAGTCATTAATCATCAGAGGAATGCAAATTAAAACCACAATGAGATATCACTTCACACCTTTGAGAATGGCTATCATCAATAAGTCAACAAACAACAAGTGCTGGCAAGGATGTGGAGAAAAGAGAGCCCTAGTACACTGCTGGTGGGAACGCAGACTGGTGCAGCCACTATGGAAAACAGTGTGGAGTTTCCTCAAAAAATTAAAAATGGGATTGCCATTTGACACAGTGATCCCACTTCTGGGAATATATCCTAAAACCTTGAAACACCAATCAGAAAGAATATATGCACCCCTATGTTCATTATCATTATCTTTTAATAGCATTATAAATGTCTCAAGGAAAATGACTGAGCTTTATTTTATTTTTATTTTTTTACATTTAGTCAGCATTTATTGAACACTTGCTATGGATCTAGTATTTTCTACAGGATCTAGTGTAGTGCATCTCCTATAATAGATACTCAAAGCCCATTTGTTGAATAAATGAATGAATAAATTCAAACATGAATGTAAAATACCCCAAAGTTATAGTGCAACAAACTTCCAATTTTGTCATTGTTTCCAGGAAGTAAAAATGATTCTGAAAAATAATAACCATAGTGGTAACTCAAATGTGCCTATAAGTATGTAGCTGACAAAGACTTTTCATTTGCATCTTCTCATCTTTTTTTCACATCTACCCACTGAAACAGAAAGTGCATGTTTTATTACTAGCTGTATATTATAGATGAGAAAATTGAACCACAGAAATTTTTAATTAACCTAATTAGTCAGAGTCAAACCTTAAAATTGAATTAAAATTCTTGCTGATGCAAGGTTGATCCTGACATGCAAGACTCAACAGTATATGGCAAACCCAAGAGCCTGGCTTTGAAGATACAATGCAGGAAGAGTTCAACACTTACAAAATGCGTTGTCATTTCAAGCCACTTAACCACATTGACCCTATTTCCTCATTTAATAAGCGAGGGTTGATAACTTCCACTTCATAGGATTGGTATACACATTAAAAGAGCTGTTAGAATGCGTATTTTTATTTTATTTTATATGAGAATTTTGGTTACACTCCAAACCAAGATTTGTGCCTTCACCATTGAATACAATCATACTTCTGCCTAATAAATGACCACACCCCATAATTATCTGAGGCAAGACAACTGGTGGTTTAACCATAAGTCCCAAGATTGCTCTGGCTGTATTTACATCCAGTTCTGTTAAACATCTGTATGGCCTGGGAAGTTGCTCAATCTGCTTGTACCTCAATGACCTCATCTATTAAATGGACATTTAAGATACCATTTATTGTATAGAATATTGAAAGGAGCTATTGGTGCTTACATATGTAAAGACAATGTTTGATATATAGTAAGCATTTAACAGGTAGATGATGGATCTTTTTTCTGGGATATACATTGGGAACTGTGAGCTGGAACTGCTCTTAAGGTTTTATTCAAATGAATATTGGATAAAAATATATTGAAAACCTATTACGTGGCAACCATTGCTCTAGGTAAGAGAGGTTCATTCTTGAACAAGACTATATTTATCTTTTTTATTTTTTACTCTAGAAATAATGGGAAGGGAACCTTTCTCCCCTATGTGGCTTCTGAGGGCACAAGTTTAGTCAACAGAGGAAGGAAAAGAGGGGAGGTCTTTGTCACCTACGGAGTCCTGTGATTGACCTCTGGAAACCCAGAGATCAGACAGGCCAGGACTGCACCGTGACAGTTCCCATAGGTTAGAAGTTCACTTTTCCTTAATTGATCCCAGACTCTCGTTATGGACAGTCTTCGTTGGTGGCGGGCTGACCAAGCAGGCTGTGCTAGGTGTCACATCAGATAACAATGACCTCATTTTCCCCCGGGACATGCTCAAGAAACCCTACTCACTCAAGCTGCTCCTATTCTTCCTAGAGAAGTTTTCCCTCAATCGTCAAATGACAGGTCTACCACATCCACATTTGCCAAACTTGTTTATCTCAACACGGTGGGTTCAGCAGTTCTATATTAGTTTAAAAGGTAGGAGATTCTATCTGGAAGTTTGACCAAGATCTAAGTGTCATTAAAATGTATATAAATGGCCTAGAAAAATATCTCTCTTCCTCAAAAGGTTACTATCAGCATCCAGGTAGATAATCAACATGCAGTAGTATGTTTGCCATTTTTTTTTAATTTTGAGAAAATTGTAAACTCACGTGCAGTTGGAAGAAATAATACAGAGAGATTGATGGCAAATACACTTTACCTAATTTTCTCTGATGGTAACACCTTGCAAACCTGTAGCATAATATTACATTGAGGAAATTGACATCGATAAAATCAGTGGTTTTGTTTAGATTGTAAAATTTTACCTATACCCGTGTGTGTGTGGGTGTGTGAGTGGGGTGGAGGACACACCTGTGCCTTTAGTTCTATGCAATTTTATCAACCACACTGAAGATACAGAACAATGCCATTACTATTACCATGAGGATCATTCAAGTTGACCTTTTTTAACCACACCCACCTCCCTCTCCCACCCCCACCTGCACTAACCCTGGCAACCACTGGTCTATTCTCATCTCTTTAATTTTGTGCTTTAAAGAATGTCATATAAATGTAATCCTACAGTAACTTCAAATTGCCTGAAAGTATAAGGAAGTGTCAGTTGGTCTTATTGTTATTATTATTTATGGTAATTTTACTAACAGCAATTATGTTATTTTTCACACAATGAAATTTCTTAGACAATTATTATTTTCTTAGACAATTATGCATATTTCTTAGATTAGTGGTTTTCTGGTTTATTTGGTGGGCCCATTACAAAGGAAATGGTATTAAACAGTAGCTGGTGAGAGGTTAGGTTTTCTGACAGATTTTCCTGTGGGAAAAGGCCTTGTTTTGACAAAATACTGCTAGAAAGAACACTAGAATCTATAAAACAAAGCTGTTCACTCTTTCTAGAAGTTTTTATTGTTAGCTTTTTAAAAATAATCCTAGTGAATGAGACAGCTAATATTCAAATTAACTGTATCCAGCTCCAGTTATTTTTTAGAGAAGAGATAATTTACTCTATTTTGTTTCTTCTTTTATCTCCAAACTATTTATTTTGATAAAATTCAAATTAACAGAAACGTTGCAAGAATGGTACAAGAAACTTGCCTAAGTTTATCCATTTTTAAAATGTACTGAATTTGAAAAAGCTAATATTTAATTTAAAATTCTGGGCCTTTGAGAAAAAATCTACATATATAAAAGGCTAAGTGAATGACCACCTGTCCAACCATCCAACCGACCTACCGGCCGGTACATATGACACACATTGGCAATTTAAAAGTAAACATTGACTCATATATGCACAATACATACACTGAGTGGCCAGATTATTATGATCTCTGAATGCATAATAATCTGGCTACTCAGAGTATTTGTATCTTAAATGGGTACCTAAAGTATTCTAGACTTTTGCTGGAGATCAACCACCTATTTGCCCTAAGCTTTCTATCAGCCAGTGCAAAGAGGAAAACTGATCAGGTGCATGATTTATAGTATCTTTGATATCAAATAAATGAGGTACTCAAGAGAAGTACACTGAATGGCCAGATTATTATGCATTCAGAGATCATAATAATCTGGCCACTCAGTGTATAAAGCTCTCACTGGCGCCAATCGCACGTGTGTATTTCGATCTGTCATTGTCAATCATTAATTTGGTTGGCACTTCTATTATAGAGAAATGGTGAATAGCAATATTAAAGTATTTCTTCTAATTAATTTTCTTTCAAAGTGCAGGAATCTGTGTACTGGGCCGCTAGTTTCAAATATAATTAACTTACCTTTTTTGTTTTAATCCTTAAAGAGTTAATCTATTACTTTTAGACTTGCTAGACATAATATAATAATAAAGTAATGAAATTTTAAAAAATGTACTGAATTTGATTTTTGTGACTTTTTGTCTGTTTTTTAATCCTCACCTGAGGATATTTTTGCATTGATTTTTAGAGAGAGTGAAAGAGAGAGCAAAAGACAGAGAGAAATATCCATGTGAGAGAGACACATCCATTCCTTGCCTCCTGCACAAGCCCGACCAGGGCCCCTGGAGGAGCTGGTAACTGAGGTACATGCCCTTGACCAGAATCAAACCTGGGACTCTTCTGCCCACAGGTTGATGCTCTATCCACTGAGCCAAACCAACTAGGGTTGATTTTTATTGAAAACAATGGCTCCATTAATAGTCTTTGTAGACATAGTTCCTCAATCCAGGACATAAAGGTTTAGTTTTCATGTTGCTTTAGTCTCTTCTATTCTAGAATAGTACCAAAACCCTTGTTCTTAGCCACTGAAGACTACAGCCAAGCACCTGTAGCATAAATTCAATGATGCAGAAGAACTGAAGACATTGTGAGGCGGGAGTTTGCCCCCACCTCTTCCTGCTAGGACCAAACAAATACTAAATTTCCCTTTTCACTACAATAGAAGGTGCAACTGGGCATAGTGTTACTTTCTTTAGGCAAGATTTTTCTGTTTTGCTGTATATTCAGATGATAAAATACAGACACAAATTTTATTTTATCCAAGTATGTAGGAGGCCAGATTTCTTGTATCTTGTATTTCAAAAGTCTTCAAAGAGCTTTTGAGCCCTACCTGTTTTGGCTCAGTGGATAGAGCGTCGACCTGCAGACTGAAGGGTCCTCAGTTCTATTCAGGTCAAGGGCATATACCTTGGTTGCAGGCTCCTCCCCAGACCAGGCCCTGGTCTGGGTGTGTGCAGGAGGCAACCAATCAATGTGTTTCTCTCACATCATGTCTTTCCCTCTCTCTTCCACTCTCTCTAAAAAAATCAATAGAAAAATATCCTCAGCTGAGGATTTTAAAAGAAAAAAAAGAGCTTTAGAAATAAGTGTCTTCATTTGTCACTCTTCATGCAATAGCAAAATATCAACTGTAAAGAAAACCTAGGATTACTAAATATTCTGACTTTAGAATTGTAGGATTTGGGTTTGAATCATAGATCCAGTGTTCTTTATATATGTCTCATTAACCTTTACTTGTCTCAGTTCCTTTACCCTCATTGGTAAGATGAATACTATCATTAACTTACAATGATTTTACGTGAAAGCAACATAAATTATAGTAATTGGCATAATGTCTGGCATGTGCTGGCACTGAATAACTATAAAATATTCAGATGTATTTAAGTAAAAATGATAGGATCTGTTGCTAAACATACCCCATGCCACCTTAATGTCTATAGCTTCTTTTCCATTAGGAGTTCATTTTATTTCTCTGGAGAAAATTAAGTTTAACAGCCCTCCCTAATTTCCATGTACTTACCTTTTGTCTTATAGGACTTACTGAGAACAATGTCCACTGAGAGATAGAGCATCAAACACATGCCTTTTCCCCTTCATTTCCACGTTGGATTACCACTAGAATTATAGCTCATCAGGCATCCCAGATTGTGGTTAGAAAGTTGTCCTTTGGGTTGGCCACAAGCTTATTTTCTCATTCTGTGGTTTGCTATGGTTGATTTTGTGCCATATTCTCTCCTAGGAAAACTCTATATTTTACAGTAAATTCCTCAGATCAGTTCCCCCTTCTCACTCTCCCAAAGTGATCTTTAGCTTCTACAGGAATAGTTATTTATTTGTTTCTAATTTCTTTTTAATTTAAAAAGCCATTGTGCTTGTTTTTAATCAGGATTTCATTTACTCCTTTGTTTATTGAAAACTTCTATGCAGCCCTGTTTCCATCATTGTGCAAGGAACTTTAGATACTGTGGTGGTTAATTTTGTGAGTCAACTTTATTGGACCACCGGGTGCCAGATATTGAGTAAAACATTTTTCTGGGAGTTTCTAGGGGCATGTTTTTGAATGTGATTAACATTTAAATCTGTAGATTGGGTAAGGCAGATTACCCTCCCTAATGTGGGTGGGCCTCACCCAATGAGTGGAAGACCTGCCTAGAACAAAATAGCTAACCCTCCCAGGAAAGAGAATTCCTCCTGCCTGACTGATTTCAAACCAGACCATTGGTTTTTCCTATTTTCAGATTCGAATGAAAACATTGACTCTTCCTGGGTCTCATGCCTGCCAGCTTTTGAACTAGAACCACACCATAGGTTCCTTTGACTCTCAGGCCTTCTGACTTACAATGGAATTTATAACACTGGCTTTCCATGGTCTCCAGCTTCTGCCAACCCACCTTGCAGACTTTGGGACTTAATAGCCTCCACTATCATGTGAATTAATTCCTT